>NW_020174698.1:3875955-4006708 GCF_003031525.2 Neophocaena asiaeorientalis asiaeorientalis
TTTTTTTTTTTTTTTTGCGGTACGCGGGCCTCTCACTGCTGTGGCCTCTCCCGCTGCGGGGCGCAGGCTCCGGACGCGCAAGCTCAGCGGCCATGGCTCACGGGCCCAGCCGCTCCGCAGCATGTGGGATCTTCCCAGACCGGGGCACGAACCTGCGTCCCCTGCATCGGCAGGCGGACCCTCAACCACTACGCCACCAGGGAAGCCCGATACTACTTTTTATCCCAATTCACAGATGATGATGCTGAGAACTAGAAAGATTAATCTGCAGCAATTATGTAGTACATTTTAAATCCTGATCTCTGAGGGCATTTTAACAAGTAAATGTTAAAAAACTAAAATTCATAAACATATAACTAATCTTTTTAAAATGAAGATCAAAACACCTTAATATTTAAAAGTTCAATTTTTAATATATCATAATAATGATAATTGCTGCCATTTATTAAGTATTCTTTTCCACTCATTGTACTGGACTATATATATGTAATATCACTTAATCTATGAAGACGGGAGTGATGGATGAAATCCTCCTTCTATAAATGAGAAAACCAAGGCTCAGAGAGGTTAAACAACTTGGCAATGTCACACAGCTAGCACTAACAGGGACAGAATTAGAACTGAATGCTCCACAGCAAGCCTTTCTCTCCGATGCTAGATTTGCCAGTTGCTTTTATCAGGTTGTTTTAAAATTAAGAGTTGAAACTAACATTCTGTGGAACAATTTTTGACACCACTAGTTACTTCTTGCAGTATATTAACCATCTAATAAATCTTTTAAATTAGACTACTGAAGTAACCTTTTTTTTAACCAAGCACTAGTAACATGTACCAACACCCTAACAAGTGCAAAGATGGTCTAATGCATAAAACAGCGTCCGTTTTGCTGTCTTTGCTGTTGTTGTATGTCTGAGGTATCAGGATCCACTCATTCAACAAGGCTTTACTGAATGCCTTGGGGTATATGAGGTGCCCTTCTAGGCACGGCGATAAACTAGACCTGAACAATCCAGCAAAGTAGCCACTAGACACACTGTGACTATTTAGAACTTGAAATGTGGTTAAGTCTAAACTGAGATGTGCTGGAAATGTAAAAGGCACATGGGATTTCAAAGACTTAGTATGCAAAAAAGGGAAAATATCTCAATATTTTTTATACTCATAAATAAAATGATATTTAGGTGTACTGGGTTATAATCCCTTCTTTTTACTTTTCTAACAAAGCTAAAATCACAAGTGGTTTGGACTATATTTCTGTTGAACAGCGCTGACTTAGACGAACAAAAACCTGCCTGCATGGATCATGCATTTTAGTGGAGGAGATATAAAATAAAAATGTAAACAGATAAGCAACGAATATAAAGTCAGCAGCAATGATTGCCAAGAGAAAATGAAGCAGAATAAGGGGTTAGAAAAGACTGGTCAACAATATTACATTAGCTAGCCATGTATAAAAAACTGATGTTCTTATTTCACAAAACCATTCACTCTTCAAATTTTTTAGGCTCTTATGTACATGAGTAATATAAATTGTACTTTTAAAACAATTATAAAGAATGTGGGATGTGGTATTGAGAATAATGAATATTTCCAATGTCTGGAAAATATATGCATAAAATATAATCTCTAGAATGTCCTGCATTATGACAATTATATTCAAGTATAAAAATCAACTTAAATTTTTTCACATTTTATAACACTAGGTACTTTGAGAGGCTTACAATCTTTTGAGGGAAAACAGAATTAACTTGTAAAAAAAATTGCAAAGAAAAACCAGTTTCTTTTATCCCATCCACCATCTTCTAAAAATGCTGGAACCAATTATCCCAATTATTTTATAATCTTGCTGTTTATAAATCCTGAAACATTATCGATAATAAAAAAATGTAGGGGGCTTCCCTGGTGGCGCAGTGGTTGAGAGTCAGCCTGCCAATGCAGGGGACACGGGTTCAAGCCCTGGTCCGGGAAGATCCCATATGCTGCAGAACAACTAAGCCCGTTCGCCACAACTACTGAGCCTGTGCTCTAGAGCGTGTGAGCCACAACTACTGAGCCCATGTGCCACAACTACTGAAGCCCGCCGCCTAGAGCCTGTGCTGTGCAACAAGAGAAGCCACTGCAATGAGAAGCCTGCGCGCTGCAATGAAGAGTAGCCCCTGCTCGCCGCAATGAGAGAAAAGACCGCATGCAGCAACGAAGACCCAAATCAGCCCAAAAAAATACATAAAAAACGTAAAGGATGGAATAATGGAAGAAGACATTTTAAAAAGACCTCTTTTGTAACTTTATTTTGTTTTGAAGTGAACTTTAGCGATTAGGCCTTAGAGCATACTATACAGTGATAATGAAAGATAAATCCTGATACTATAAATCCAAGATAAAAACTTTATAAATGAAAATTTGCTGATGTAATGAATAACTTATACATATTTTTGTGGGTGGTATATAAGACAATTTTTATTTCTTCACTGAACTCTGTAGAGAATCTAATAAAAAATAGATTTGAATGCATTACTGTTTAAGGAAAACAATGGATAAAATATACATATAAAAATAAAATTCTTTCCTCCAATACAAATTATATTGTAGGTTATTGCATGCAATACTCTGGAATATAGAAAGTGATACAAAATTAATGTTAACAATAATTGTCAGCTCTGATTGTATTTCAAGTGTGAATACTACAATATGTACACGACTCAGTAAATAATATTTATACAAATACTGTAGTGTATCAATGCCTAGAGTCTTGTATTAGTACACACTTTATAAAATGTGTTTATGACTGGGTTAGATAAATTATTATAAATAATTGCTGATAAAGCAGAATGGGTACCTAACTTTAGTTACCATTAGGTTCTAATTTAGTAAAAAAAAAAGAGACAGAGGTATAAATTGTTATGTGCCATTTTTTTCATATTTTCTAATACTTAGAATTTGGTCATATTTGAATTTTTAATTATGTAATGGAACTTAAAAGTTTTTCTTATAATTATTCCAGCTTTATTCTAGAAATGTAAGTTATCCTCTCAATTCCTACATCTCCATTAGATGGCCTTTTTAACACATTTAATTTTTTCAATTAGTTGAACCAAGCTCAGAGTTTGATGTGCTTCCCCCTGAACATCCTGTTCTCTAATTAACAGCATTAAATAAATATGAATTAAACGATCTCCCTTTCTATTTTACTTCAGGATGCACACAGTAACATAACTAAGAAAATATAAAAGTAGGTATATGAATCAATTTTAAAATTGAGTCAAAATAATAACACTTGGCATACTCAAGTAAACATATATTTTTTGCAATAGAGGCTTTTGCCGAAAATTATTCTAGTGTTTATTTACTTAGATTAGTGAAAGAAAATATATGTTCATTTTCTAAATATAATATTTGCAAGTTAATACCACTTTAGAACTTACCACAGGAGGTACACTTTAATGTGATAACTACGATTATTTGTGCAGCCAAGTAAATATAATTTGTGTTGAGGAGATCAGCATAGAATTGCTATTCTGCTATTCTCCCATACAAATTTACACTATCTAAACTGGCTTCTATGAAAACATCTCCACATTTCTCAACGAGACTTATTTTACATTTTTTAGGTATGTTACAATTCAGTTCTTGACTTCTAAAAACTCAGTGCATGAAAAATGAATCTTTGGAACACAAAGGTTTTCACACAGAGTTTTAAAAAAGACACCTCTGTTTTAATATGCTCATACAAATTGAGAGTTTTTTCAAAAAATACCATTTTGCCAAATGGTGGTCAAAAAATTAAAGTTTTGGAGACAGACTTTGTGAAAATCTAATTACCAACTAATCTAATAGAACTATTGTTATAATGTGTCATTCTTCCTTAGAAACAAAAATCTTGCGGCTCTATAATTCACACATTTCTGAAATTCTTTTCATGGAGTTAGGGAAGTTTCTTTACTCCTCCCTTTTCTTATTATATCCCTCTTCGATGTTTTTATCATTGCTTACTCGAGCTTCTCCCTGCAATACTAAGTATAGGTTTCCAAAAGCCCAAGGTACCACTTACTTATTATAAAAGTGTGCGAGAACTCTACTGCATCTACTTCGGTCCAAAGGAAAATTGCCATAACCCTTCTTTAAATGCTATTCATAGACAAGGTATAAAGATACAATTGAATATTCTGTTATTAACTGCAACTGTAAACAAAAAACAACACATAAGACGCTCATAATAGTGGGATTAGAGGGTTAATAAAAACAAAGCCACCACCAAAAACCTGAAGTGGAAATTATTTTACCCCTCTAGTATTGGACTGTCATGGCAAGATCTTACTTGATTTCTGGCCTTTAATGCAGGAGCCTTCCAGGACCCAGGTTTGGGGGAGGGAGGTTATATAAAATTACACACTGGGGAGGAATTATATTTTAAAGGTAAAAAAATCCTATAGGCTATAACTCTTCATCAACTACAACTGTCACAATAGGGTTCAAATTATTTGAGAGTTCATTGCAAGGTTGAAAATATTTAAAAAGCAACTTAGTAACAATGACTGAGGGAGACAAAGCATAATTGTTCATGTACAGTATATATGTATTAAATCAAATGTCAAGCCACATGAGCTTTTAAAATTCTGGAGTACATTTTCTCCTTAGTTATGCCATAGTCTTTTGTCACCTGCCATAAACTCCATATATACTGTATAAAACATTCAGGAAAATTTCAAACTCTTTCTACCAGTATGTTTTTTCATTACTACCCACCAGGGACTATATCAAAAGTAATACAGTACTTAAAATGCCACAAAAGTGACCATAAGATGCCTTAACATATCATGTTACAGTTCAAATGAAAGTTGGTCCCCTCCTAAGCCTGGAAACGAGACTAGATTGCCATGATACTTGGCATAAATATGACAGATAAGTGTTAAAATGATTTTTTTTTCTCACAAATGTGCACTATAAACTATAAGAGATAGCTACCTATGTATGTATAGGTCTCTTTATACTTTTGAACATGTATCTTTGCAATTCTGGGTGTCACAAGATAGATAATATTAAAACAACAAAAAGGAAAATGGAATGTGCAATTCTAAACTAAGAACTAAATACTTAATGAGCATAATGTTGATTTGGTAGAATCCATTGCAGTTAAATTCAAATTGCTGACTCTACTGTACACGTTCTCACTGACCAGGAAAGAATAAATCCACCAGTATTCAATATGAAAATCTTTAGCTTTAGATTTCCCTCCATTCAAGTGAAGATACATGAATTCACACAAACAACGCTTTAAAAATAATCTTAAGAATTGATCCTATTCCCCTGAATAGAGAAATCTTGCTAATGTTTCTGACAACGTTTTTTATATGCTTGTTTTCTTTTTCCTTTTTAAGATATTGGAATGTTTTGGCCACAAGGTTAAGAAAAACTTCCCCATTTATCACGACCTGCCAAGCACAACTGGCCCCTAGACTACACAGCCCTCTACCACTTAACTAATTCAGCTCATCTTAATCATGAAACTTCAAAAGAATTTGGCCACAGGCGTAGACTAGCTATCATTTGTTTTAAAGTACAGATATCATTCTAGTGCACCTGATATCATTTGTGCACTAGGTACAATTGATAACTAACCTTTTCAATTTGAACAGTAATCAATATAGAGATAATCTGGTTTATTAATACATAATTGTTGAATTTTAGTAAAAGTTTCCGTTAAAATCTCTCTTAGGTTTGAATACATATATGTAAACTTTAAAAAATATTTTCAACGAATATTTGAAAACTCTCCTAATGTGCCCAAAGGTATCACAATAACTAGTAAGGAAAACTGAGAAAGTCTTTAACTTTAAAAACAAATTGACAGGTAGAATGTAAACAATAAAACGTTAAAGACAATTTTAAATTGAACAACATATACCTGTAGATTGATCTGAATATGAATTTACATAGGATATAAATATTTCTGGCACAGCGTGCTGATAAAACAAGTATAAATGGACAGCTATATTTTCAAATTTTGTAAATTTTAAATTGTTGATCTTCCATTAAAATAGCAACTTTTAAAGAGACAATCCTGGGACAATTCTGGCATCCTGTTCTTTATTTTTTAAATTAAACTATACCCAATAAGCAAAAATGTATTTGTAGCATACTGCATTTTAATTTGATTTTTAAAAGACATTCTAGCAACATTTTGAGTTTCAAAATCTATTCTAAAGTAGTTTTATATGAAGTCCATCTTGCATAACCATCGTTGTAAGAAGCTTATAAATCACCTTTCCTCAGGTTTTAATCCTAAAATGAAATTCTTCATTAGCAGAGTTAATAAAACACAGACTCTGTGGCATAATTTACACACTAAAAAAACACAAATTATGTTTTGAGTAGATCGAGTAGATTTTCTATCAAATTAAAGTAACATTTTGAATTACCTGTAAGCTCAGGGCAAAAGACAAAATAGTTCCATGTGAAACATATTTCACACATACAAATTTGTGGTCAGAAAAAATAGTTCCATTAACTGTGTAACTCCAGGTAAAAACTAAGCAATTTATTGCAAGCCTTTTAAAATGTACAATTTGATTCTTTAGATGGAAGTGAAATTTAGTCAGGTAATTTCAAAATTTCTGTGACCCTAAATACGTGTCTATCATAAAGAATGAAGTACCCTCTGCAGTCTCAATGTAAAATAGATCCCCACAGTGGTTAAACTCAAGGGTTAAAGAGTAAAGGAGCTATAAATTAGGTTTATCTGTCGTGAAGGTCTCATTCTAGGTAAACCTAATAAATAATTGAGATATACTTACAATTTTTTCCTCTTTGACCTCAATTAAAACGGCTTTCTGAGAGCGGGTTCTAAGGACAATTTATCGTGGTTTCCTCACTACACACTTATGAAGTCATCTGGCTTTTGTATTTCTTCAACAGCTGCATTACCTTCGAAATTGGCTTATAGTATTTCCCCAAAGCAAAATGTGAGACTGCCCCTGACACACACAGAGACCTTCCTTCTGCGGGTGGCTGAGTTCAAAAAGTCAGATCATACAGTTTCAAAAATTCTAACAACAGTAACTCGTAAAGAACTTGGAGGAGGAAAGAGAGAAATCAAAGTAGAGATTTTAAAAATTGGTCTCTCTCTTTCTTTTTCTCTCTCTTCCTCTCTCCCTCCCTCTCTCCCTCTCCCTAAGAAGTTATAACAACACATTGTATGATTATTAGTATTTGCTTTTGTTGCTATTTTGATAAGTAGTATTTTACTAGTTTAGGAAAGGTTGGGTGAGAGAGCAAACCAACAGGCAAAAAGCAAAATAAGGTAGTGCAACATCATTATTCAATTACACAGGATTCCAGAAAACAGTAACCGCAACTAAGGAAAGGAGCAGGAAACTGGATAGCGCTGACTGATGCTCAGTAGACCCTGGTAACCAAACTGGAAAACTTATTGGCTGTGATAATTCATCCTCCTTTTCTTCAAACAGGTTCCCTAAACAATCTAACTCTGGTAGTAAATCAGACACTTAGAAGACATTTTCTCCTCCAGAATTATGCTTTTCTCACAAGAATAATAAAACAGTACCAACAGAGCAAAGCCTTCCTCAGTTGTCTTGAATGAAAGAAATCTTTAAGATACGGTAATTATTGTGGCAATTCACCCACAGCTTAGTCCCTTGATGAAGCAAAACACCAATTCACACTCTTTCTTCATTCAAAGATAAAAAGGGATTCAAAGATAAAAAAATATGTTTAAGTAATTTAAACCAAAGCATTCCAAAGGCTTCCACGTCAAGGTTTTAAATCAAAGCACGTGCTCAAGTGCACATCCAAATGAAGGTAAAAACCAGCTGGAAGCTTAAGGTATCATTAAGAAGTTAAAATTAAACTTACAATCATAGTTTTGGGAAGAAAAGAAAGTTCCATAAATAGAGGGAAATATTTGTTCTCACAAAAAATATAAAACACATCATTGTGATGACTACATTTTGAAATCTAATGAAAAACCCAAATTCGGCACAAAATTTCAAAATAAAAGTTATCCAGAAAAAAAAGCCTTTCATATAAATGGCTGGTATTAATTGTTAAAACACTGCAGCATGCACCTTATTATAAGGGAAAACCCCTCAAAGTCAACTATTAAAACTTTCTAATGAAAGCTAATCTATTAATTATCAATTAATGGATCACCTGCATTTCTCCCAGCATTAACATAAGGTAATTACAGAGGTTCAATTTTATGAAGTAAAGACAAAATGTATTTAAAAGTTTCAGCATGGGCAGACTAGGGATTTTCTCTTAATGACCTATTCACTTAATGACCTACTCACTCAATTTTTATGTACATATTTCTTCTCTCATCCTGTGCTAAAACTGAGAAAAATCCAAATTTATTTTACCTAATATTTTTTCTCTGAGATAGAACTGCTTATACTTAAATGACTTTCTACACAACACAATAGTTATAATGCCTCCATCAGAAGCTAAATACAACTTACCTCATCCAAAGTCCAAAAACCTGAAACTAATTCCAGTTTTATTTGGAAGGAAGTTTTGTGTGTATGTGTGAAGTTCAACAGCCAATAAATTCCACTCTCCAGTGTGAGCAAGGATGAAACCCGGTTCAAGGATTACAGAACAGTCTGCACGGTTTATAGTCTCGAACCAACATCCAGGTAGCCTTAAAAACACCTAGCTCTGCCGTGAACCTGCAGGCTCTAGAAGCAGTGCAGTTATTTAGGTTAACTAGGAGGAGACCAGGAGAGTAAACACTCTTGGCTCTGACCAATGGCTTTCCACGCCTTTCTGTTTATAGTAAGATGACTTGTCGTCAGAGGTCACCCCCATCAACAGCTCCTGTCTTTCACTGGGATCTAAAGCATTTATCCTGATTCCTAGGCTGTCAACCTGCTATCATGGGAACACCTTCATAACCCATTGGTGTAGCTACTCGAAGAGTTTAAATCCCTGCATTAAATTTTCTAAAAGCAAATTTTACTTGAGTTTCTTTTGAAGTGAAACATTTCTGCAGGAGAAATACCTCATGGCAAGTTAAGAACTGGTACTCATTTAAATAGAGATTAAATGAGGATTGGTATTCATTTAAAGTCCCAACCAACACTTTATGTTTTTTGTTTTTGGTTGAGGCAGAAAGCTTGTAAGATTTCACTTTCATTATTACGTCTCTCCATTCAGCACAAACTTTTCTTCTTCCCCTAGGCATACACATGTGCATGCTGACAAAATGGAAGGATAATTACAGGCATTTGTATTTCATCCATTTTTAATGTATTTTTATTTGAGGTAAAGGAAGGGATGGACACAATTAGACATGCTCACACAGAGGTTATCATTTTATGTAAAATATTTTATAAAATAAAGCCTTTTGTGTTTTCAAAAGAAGACATATGTTAAGTTCTAATGAAATGAAAAGGAAACAAGAAGAGCTAAATTCAAGAGATAAGGGTAATGCAAATAAGTCTATTCTCCGGCATTGAGGTTCCCGTTTTTTTCTAAAGGTTTATAAAAAAGAATTGTTTTCTTTTGAGAAAACAATATTATGCAACTTTCCCCATCTAGCCCTTTTAAATATGTCTCACAGATCTCAAAAAAAAAAAAAAAAAACTAAGCTCATTTCATAAGTTCCTCCAACAATATTTCAATTTAGCATTTACAGGCATTATGGGAATTACTGCCTCCAATTTGTCTGTGTAATTCTGGGATGGTTTCTTTTTCTTTCATTTTTCTTGGTCTCTACAGTGTGACTCTTTGATACAGTGAGGCAAAGCGTTCAAAATAAAGACCTACAGCCAAGGATTCAATACTTCATTCTGAGTAATTTGTAGCACAAATGTTTCTTGAAGTCATTTTCATTTTCGAGGGTGGAGCTAAGTGAAGAGCCATTACCTATTTCAGGTCTGGGTTGCACTACAAGAAACCCCAGTGCCCTTAGGGACTGAAGACGGCGCTATCTCCCCACAGTACTGGCCACGGATGTTGCTGCTGAGAAACTGGATAAGGGTCCATATCCCACCCACAGCACACGTTAGCCCAGGTTTTGATGCCACTCCAATACTTACTTGACAGAGAGCTGCCTGGGTCTATAAGAGTTAATAAAATGGTTGATTCATTATTTTAGAGAACCCACTTTTGACAGATTCAGTTCTTTGATCTTTGTATGGTTAGGATCACTAAAAGCAACGTCTTCTTTGCAGCTGAATCATTTTAATTAGAGCTCCTTGAGTATTGTGGTATACATCAGAGTTGTTAAGTTCAACAGAATATGCTTCCGAACTGGCTACTTTTTAAAGGGATTATAAATTATTCAATATTTTCTAAACTCTTAGGAGCTCAAGAAACATTCTTGGAAGTAAAAATCTATGTCTGTCCCTATTACAACAGAGGCTGAACAAACCATACCCAAAACCCTGAGGAGGACAAAATCAGTTCATAAATTAAAGAAAGTTGGCTGTATGGTAATTTTCTTTCCCAGTCTCAGTTGGGAGCTGGGAAGTGGGGGGAGGGCAATGAGCCACATGTGGTGAAAACTTTGGGATAAGGAAAATATAAACATGAAAATAAATGCCATGGGTGGAATAGGGAGGGTGGGAGGGAGATGCAAGGGGGAGGGGATATGGGGATATATGTATACATACAGCGGATTCACTCTGTTATACAGCAGAAACTAACACAACATTGTAAAGCAATTATACTCCAATAAAGATGTTAAAAAAGAAAATAAAAGAAATGCCATTTGTAGTTTCAACTCTTAAAGAGTACAGATAAATAAAACTTTTCTGAGAAATGTAATCTTTATCTCAGCTTACATTAGGGCATCAAAATGTTCCTTGGATCATAAAAGTAAATGCAAACTTTTACTTTAGACCGTTATGACTAAGTAGGAAAATTACACTGATGGTTTTTTAATAACATTTTATGGACAAAGATTGTCGGGATGCCCTTCTAGCCCCAATGTACTGCCACCAATTAATTATGTGACCTGGAACAAATAGATAAACCGTTCTTTCTGAGCATTTGTTTCCCCTCCTGTGAAATAAAGGTTTCCACCTCAGAGTGTCAGTGGTATAGTACTTATTTTTTCAATGCAAACCACATACTTTGAAGACTCCATCCACAAAATAGATTTTATTTACCTATAATTGCTTTCATTACCCATGCTTAAAATCAGGCATTATAGCTGTCAATCAATGTTGCTAATTATTATGACATACACTCCAGGTACAAATGAGTTAATAAAATAGCCAAAATCAAAGGTATTAGATGTTTTTAAAAGCCAGGAGAGCCTTATTATGAGTAAATGTTTGGTTTCCCTTATGTATTAAAATACAAAGTAATAAATACATAATATACAGATACAGAAAACAAACTTATGGTTACCAAAGGGGAAAGGGGGGTGGGGGGTAGGGATAAATTAGGATACTGGGATTAACATATACATACTACTATGTATAAAATATATATAACTGAATCACTGTGCTGTACACCTTAAACTTACACTATATTGTAAATCAACTATACTTCAAAAAACAATTTTTTTTTAAATACTCAAAATGGCACCTTGACCTCCAAAACCTCTATTTAGTCCTTCAATTCTACCTTGCAGTGATGTAAGTACTATCAATGAGGGCCTGTCCCACATTCTGATAAAAGTGAAGCTATTATGAATGGCTGGCAGCCGGTACATTACAGCAGTGACTTGCATGGTGTCCGTGCTCCACTGTTATTTCTTAAATGCAGGAGTATCTTTCCAAGCAACATGCAAATCAAGATTAAGTTTATTCAATCATGACAACCTTAAGGTTCGGTAGAAATCACATAATTTTTTTAAATCGAGAAAATAAATCAGTTACTGCAGTTTCATGGGGTGCATCCTTGACCACCCACCCTCCATAAACTCTTACACAGGTTGGTTGCTTCTGCGACCCCTGCTCTTCATGTCCTCCCCGCTTAGTGGCGTCATCTCCTCTTTTGTACACTGTCTAGTAATCTATCAAGCACCCACCCTCTTCAGAGTTATAAGATACCCACAGGCTCTTTTATAGCATATCCCGCCACTTTTCCTAATGGCCTAATTAATTATAAGACAGCTTTGTGAAAAATCCCTAGGAAGGATATTAGAAATTAAGAGATAAAACAGAGCCAACATGAGGGGACAAAGGAACACCAAAAGTGCAATCATATAATTCTGACAACAACTGAAAAACCACGGAGAATGGAGAGAAAAACAATTTAAAATTTCTGTGTGTACAATAAGCTCCCAAATTGCTGGTTTGAAAAAGGCCACATGGAATCAAGATTAAACAGCCACCGCAAACTACAGCAGCCTCCTTAGCCAGGTTACTGATGTGGTATCTATATTAGAATATAAAAAATATAAAATTCAAAACCTAAGAGCCTATTTTTAAATAAACATTTAGCAAATTATGTCCATGGCCTTGTATAACAAATACCACCTAGTAATCGATGCAGTAATTATAGTCATCGTTTGTTTAATCTTTTTCCTTCTTTTTCCGATAAGGCTGACAAACTCAAATACATTCAGAAGCCAAGTGGGTAATTTGAAGGAGTGAAGTGGGTCAAACGGAGGTGAGGCTATTGGCAAAATGCATGATCTGCCCGAAACCACTCAAATTCCACACTCCCTCTCATCTATTCTCATGTCTTAAATACTATCCATATGTTGTAGATTCCCAAATTTTCATCACCTCCTAAGATCCATCCTCTAAGTCCTAAACTCTTGCTTTCTCCTAATTTACATCTCTATATAAATATCTCACAGCCATATCAAAATTTAACATGTCCAGTGTTAGGCTCTATTATAATTCTTTTTCACCAAGTCTATTTTTACTGTCCCATATTTTCCATATAAATAAATCCAGAAACCAGAATCATTGGGTCCTCCATTTCCTCAAACTCTGCATCTAAACGCATCTGAGCAGCAAGATTAGGCCAACTTGAAGAACCATGCCTCCCGGAGCACTAGACCAAATTAGCAGAACAAATCTCAGAAACAATCAAAGTCAACCAGGTGGCTTTATCCTTAAGTTTCTGTATCAACCTTTCTACTTGGTCTATATATACCAATGTGCCTCACAAGAGGAACTCTTGGACAATTCTGTTATCCACAATGAGCTGGCCAGTGAGTTGAGTCTTCTCTGAATGCATTCCAGGACTAAGCTCGTGTCACTGATCACACCAGCTAAAATCAGGAACAAATTTCATATCGTCTCTTCTAACTGGAGACAGAGATAATGTCCCACAGGGCACACATAAGTAATAAGTCAATACCTCTCCATGAAACTCCCGAGTGACCAAGGGTGGCTTCATTTTGGATGGAGTTCCACATTTGATGATATATGATCTATAATCCTTAAACATTTGAATGTCTCTATGTCAACCCTAACATAAAAGTCATCTAAATGACAAGTACAGTTCCAAGATGCATACTGAGCCACCAGAAAGAAAGTGGCTTTTACATTTGATGGTACCCCACAAGTGGGAATGGCATTGGTCGGGGAGGCACAGGTACATGGTGCCTCCAATGTGGCTTCTAGGTCAGTTGGTGGGCCTGACGGTTCCCAGTGCAGCTCCAATGATTGAGCCTAGTCTTGTTTTGCAAACTAGTCAGTTCGATCTCTGTTTATTCATACCACTAACAAGTGGCATTTGCTTGCTCTATGAAATGAATGAGTAACAGCTATGGGAATGATGGGGAAGACATCAAAAGGTGTTCAGAGGCTTTTTGAATGAGAGGTGGGGCTGGGCCACCTTCTGCTGTTATGATAGACTTGTTGGTAAATTTAAGGGAAATGGTGTTCCAAACATGTCAGAGATGTCTGGCAGGGGGATAGCAGAGCCAGGAGTCAGCTAACTTGAAGGTGCTTCTAACAGATGGGACTGCCATGCTAAAGCATTTTCCTCCAAGAGGAAGATGCTAAAGGTGACTCTGAAAAACAAAAAATCATTAATGTCCTTCCAACTACTGCACCTCCCAGACCTAAAGTTTTCTACCCACAGCCTCAGAGTCATTGCTCTTCCTCCATCCCCACAAAATCATGTGTCATGTTCCAGTCACTACAATTTCACCACCTTTCTCCAATCATTTTTTATTTTTTAAAAACTTTTATTATTATTTTTTTTGGCGGTACACGGGCCTCTCACTGTTTTGGCCTCTCCCATTGGGGAGCACAGGCTCCGGACGCACAGGCTCAGCGGCCATGGCTCACGGGTCTAGCCGCTCCGCGGCATGTGGGATCTTCTCGTACCAGGGCACGAACCCGTGTCCCCTGCATCGGCAGGCGGACTCTCAACCACTGCACCACCAGGGAAGCCCTCTCCAATCACTTTTTACTGGCACACACAGATCTCTCATCCTGAAAGGTCAAGAGCAAGAGTCCAAAGCCGTTTTTAGAAAACGTACAGAGGCCCATATGTTCCCCACTTTGACCCACAAGATCCACTCTAGGGGGACTCTAGCAAGCAGTTTACTCCATCAAGTGATCGATAGCATTATAATCGAGGATGACTCAATCCAACAAGAAAATTCAAGTGACTGAACCACAGTAAGCTTGAATCCTCTGCTTCCCCTTTAACCAGGCTGCCACCTAGAGGGTTTACCTAACAGGCTGTCTACAGTAGCTTTCAGGGGAAAGAAAGACTCATCATGTCTAGAAATGGTCAGGATAATATGCCAATTTTTCAAAATATAAAATTTGATATAACCTCTCACACCTTTCATCTTGACCATAACCCAGGAAGTAGCCAAGAGATGATCCCTTACTGGGGCCAGTAAGATTCAGTAACCGAAGTGTTTTACTAATGTATGTGGACCAGAAGATCAGGGAGGCAGAGTTATAAATCTTTTGAGTTGATTTTAAGGAGGCTGTTCCAATGTGCAACAATACAAAATGTTTGTGGATGATAGGGAGCGTGAAACCGCTACTAAATACCTTGCCTATCAGCCCTCGCTTCCGTGACAGAAGGTACACCATTGTCAGATTCATTTAGATTAATTTCAATGGCCCCAACAGTGCGGCTGGAGTTGGCTGATTGGAATGGACCAGCAAAACCATAACCTGAAAAAGTGTCAGCAGCTGTGAGGCACCACTGACAGTCCCAAGAGGGGGTACAATGCAGTCAATCTGTTAGAAACAGCAGTGGTAAACCCCTATAAAATATGTCTTCCCTCCCAGAGACAAACAGGTCAACTATTAAGAGGAGTCATCAGTCTTCCATGCCAATAATCTCTATAACAGAAACACAGAGTGCTTCAGTTCCTGCCCAGTCTGTGACCCTGGCTGTGCTGCCTGTCCAGGACAATAATGAACCTAGGTAGCAATGGCGGCGATCTGGGTGGTGCAAACTGAACCAGCTTGATTCCAGTTGGTTCTCATCAGAGAACACGCCCTCACCATAAGCGTCTTCATGAATGGCCCTGACAGCTTAACCATGTCCACAGCTTGTGGCCCCCAAAAAGGATTTTCTAATCTGTCAGTTGGCAGTTTTTCAAGTGGCAGACCATACAACTAATCATTGGCAACTTTCCCAGCTAAAATAACTATATAACAAGATTCATTAATGGAGTATTGGCCAACACGGTAAGAACTGCCTTGAATTTTGCACATCAAACAGAGACAATATCCACTTTTCTACATAGCTGATGGTGAGACTGAACAACCATAGCAGTCCAGCGGATATACCATTAGGTTTCAATTTAGCTAATCCATCAGTGAACCAAGCTCAGGTATTTAAGGGAATCTTCGGGGAATCAGGAGGATAAGGTTTTCCCCAAAGGGAGAGCTGCCACTTTTTCACGTGAAGTTAAGATTCTGTTGGTGTCAGATCAATGGCATTCCTCAGTATACTACTTCCATTTGACAACCAAGGCTTCTTGGGCCTTTCCTACCTCGCTATTCATTGAGTATGAGTTGATCCACTCCAAAATGGGAATATCAAGCTGAAGCATTCAGTTTGACTCAAAGGAGTGTACCTGGTATCAAAGTCAGGGATATGATGAGTCCAGAACCCCAAGTGGTACCTCTGGGTGGAGGTTGCCTCTTTTGCCAGAAGCTTCGATCAGCAAAGTCATAGAAACTTGAAGCTCAAAAGAAGTCATTAGGATTGTGGGGCTCCAAAGGTACTAGCACTTCTCTATATGCAGCTCTTTCAGATCAGGAGAACCCCTCTGGATTTTACAAGCATTCACAGTATAGTCATGTAAAATTCAGTAGTGGAAGCTATAACAATGATACACTGAATTGACCAATGTGCCCCACTCACAAGATCTGTTAGCTTCCTTCCCCCATTGTAAATCCTGCTCAAGCCACGTTCGCTAAATTCAGGTACCTCTTTACTCCATGGGATGGGTAAAAATTGAGTACTTCTATCTAACATGCCCAGAAAAGTTGAAGTCCCTCCCTCTCCAGAGTTTCCCAGCGTATTACATACATTTTACACACCATTTGGATGGATGCATAAGATTTTTGGTCCTCCTCCAAGACAGCCTCATCCCTAACCATCTTTCTCCTTAAAGAAGCTTAATTTGGGATAGAGGGGGAGGGAGAGATCTAGGCGCACAGAGGGAGAGAACAGCTCCATGCTAGTAAACAAGGTGCATTTACTTTCAGTTTTGATTGGCAGCTGGCTTAGAGCTCAGTCAAATGAACTTCTAATGCTTTCAGTCCATGCAATATTCCGTATTGGGCAGCAAGATCACCATCACTGACATCATCTATTTCAGCTTGGGGAATCCCGAGACTTAGTAGCCATAACAACTCTGGCTGTGGCTATGGTATTTGTCCCTTTGGTTGACTAGGGCTTGATCTGCACCACAAGGATTGTTTTAAGGCGTCCTTTTTCATGGAAGGCATTTACTGCCCTATTATTATAACACCTCTAACATTCTATCCCTGTTTCAACATAAGAATTACAGGAGTTTTCCAAGGCAGAGAGGATAACTGCAAGAATTTGCCTCAATTTCTTTGGGTCAGTTTCTCATTTTCCAATAGATCATCTTTGTCAGCATTCCAGGGCAATAAGAGCCCCAAAACTAGTCAATACCTCATCTATGGTTTTCCATGAACATATTTTGTTTCAGAGACAAAGCTCCCTTACAGCAGCCCAGCCACTGCAAGAACTCTAAGACCTTTCACTGTTGTCTCCTAGCAAATCTAAGATTGTATGACAGACAGCAGGAGAGGCTAAGCCGTAAAATAGACCAACTATTGCTATTCTTCCTTAACAAGTATTATACACCCCACACCTTCATCTTCCAAGTGAACCAGTCAAAGTCCTAGCCATTTGTCTAGTTTCTACCCATAATGGTTTCAAATGTCCCTCCATTCCTGCTTAGGGTGTGAAATTATAACTGTTGTTTAGAGAGGGTCAGAACATTCCTTCAGACCAGGACGGATCATTGTATTACTTGTCACAGTGGGGTGGATCTGACACTGACCCCCAGATTGGCAAGGAATTCTCCATGCCTGGAATAGGGTTAGCAACAACCAGGGTACGTTTCAGACAGATAACTCTGAACCTACTTCCGGGTACTTGGATTACAACCACCTCCCCAATTCATCCTCATTAAAAGACAATAAAATGGAAAACCATTTATTCCCAAACTGACCAAACAAGTTGGTCAACATGTTCACTAATGTTGTCCATGAATTTCCATCAAATCCTATCGACTGGTCCATGAGATCCTCCTCATCCTTTCTCTCCCAGAAAGCCATGTCTTTTTCAGCATCTTAACCTCATGATAAAACTGCCAAGAATGCGAAGGGTCTGAGGTTTTACCTTATTTACATGCCAACAAGTTAACGTGTTACAATTTCACATATGCTGGCAGGATACAGGAGACTTCTGGGTCAGAGATAAAGGACCTCATTACTCACAGCAATAGCTGAAGCCAGAATATCAGCATTTCTTTGTGACCGTTGCTGAGTTCCAATTCTCACAGTGACACGACATCTGCACGTGCTATGGGGCTGCATTACAGCAAAACTACTCTGAGCTTAGGGAACCCAATTTTTTTATAATGGGCAGTAAACATGCTGCCTTTTGCTACAGAGGAATGTGTTTTATTTTATAGGCAAATATTTCCAAAGTAAAATCCATTTTACAATTAAGAATAATTATACATCACTGCCTGGACTATTGAGACAAAACGTATTGGGAGATACACAGTTTCATTCCCAAACACCAGGAATGCCTCAGCTATACGGAACCCTCAAAACTTCATCAGAAGAAGACCCAAACAAAGGCCAAACAAACTTGACTTCTGAACAGTCAGAAATAATATCAAAGTGCACACACCTGAGTTCTTGGACTATATTAATAAGACAGTCCAATGGGCTCTTACTCAGAAACTATTCACTATTACTTTACACATGCCTAAGAAACTAACTATACTAATTTTCATGTCTGCAGCTCCTCAAAAATAGAAAAGGGAATGAATAGCTGACATTAACTGGGGAGTAACCCAACACAGAGAAAACAAAATCATTCAAATGCAAGAATCCAAAAGACCTTTATATAAGGGCAACCGGCCTTCCGTACTCCAACTGTCCTTTATTGTTTCCATTCATTAACTGGCTGCAAAATGATAACCTTGGCTGCCAAATGATGACCTTGGCCATTGGGAAAGTATGAAAACGTTCAGCCAGGAAATTTTCACAGGAGAAACAGCTCAGGACTAGGTATCAGAGACTGGTGTTCTCACCAAACCTACTAACAAGGTAACCTTGGGCAAGTCACCCTCCTTAACCTTCAGTGTTTGCTTTTGTCAAACAAAAAACAATATCATATATCTCAACTGGTTGCTATAAGCTATTTTTTATATTGTGCTTTCTAAAATGTACAGGACTCTATATCTATGTCAGACAATTCTTCTGCATGTCACTGTGTTCCAGCCACCATGGGTTTCTGTCAGTTTCCGAAAAACAAAAAAGGCCCTTTTTCTACCAAGGCTACCCATCCATGTGTCCAGGGCCTGGAATGCTTTCCCCCACATTCTGTAAGCCTAGCTGTTTCTCATCCTTAAGATCCCAGCTTAAATTTCACTCTCTCAGAGACACCTTTCTTGATCACCCAATCTAAAGTAGTTCTCCCCTCTTCTTTCTTGTAGAGCCCTCTGGTTTTCCTTCTTAAAACTTATCATGATTTTTATGCATTTATTTGTTTGTTTTTACCTAATGCCTGTCTCCCTATTAGTTCAAACTCTGAAAAATGGACTTATGTCTGTTTTTCCATTAGTTTATATACAGTCTAGCAGAGTGCCTGGTACAGAGTAACACCCGTCAAATTTTTGCTAATGATCTTGATGAATATGTAAATATAAGGTAATACTAGCCATGCATCTTAACAAACAAATACATATGAAATAATTTTTAGAAAAATGCTCAGTCAAAATAGTTCAACTAGAAAAAAGGTTCGGTACTTTAAATGGGTAAAACCTAGATTACCTGAAAAACCCAACAAAAAATGGGTGATTCTTTTTCACTATGAGTTTTGTATGGGAAAAGTATGATGCTATAGACGCATTTTCCAGTCCAAAAAAAGAGAGTTTTTTTAGATTCACCTATTCATTTTCTTATTTGATCCTGTGAGATAGTTATAATCTCAATTTTACAGAGGAAAATAATCAAAAATTCATATATTTAGCAACTTCCTCATGATAACAAAAATAATACTTGATAGTTGAAATTCAAATTCAGATCCTTTGCTACAAGTCCAGTACATTATGATACCTCTGCTTTAAAGAGAAGGCTCTGGGGCTCCCTGGTGGCGCAGTGGTTGAGAGTCCGCCTGCCGATGCAGGGGACACAGGTTCGTGCCCCGGTCCGGCAGGATCCCACGTGCCGCCGAGCAGCTGGGCCCGCGAGCCATGGCTGCTGGGCCTGCGCTCCGCAGCGGGAGGGGCCGCAGCGGTGAGAGGCCCGCGTACCGCAAAAAAAAATAATAATAATAAATAAAGAGAAGGCTCTGATCAGAGGGTTGAGTAAGAACATTTTGGTTTCTTACTATCAAATGAGTTTCAGGTAAGTGAGTTTTGCAGTGTTGAAGTAAGAACTTAAATAAAAGTCAACAGAAGCTGTGAAGTTATCAGTGGGGTTCACTCGAGGGTTTGCTTTACCTTTAACAATTGCTTTAATTCAAACCATATTGAAAGGAAAATATTATGTAGTAGCAAGACTTAGTAATACTTTAGGTAAACTGGTCCTAATGAAACATATGTAAAAAATATATAATATTTACATAATTATTGTTCCAAATAAAATATATGAATATATAATTATATATAATTACTGTTCCCCAAACAATAAGAATTAGCATAATATGAAATCTGTGCCCGCAAGCAAACCTATCAAAAGACCCCTATACCCCTCCTCTTAATTACAAAACAAACAACCCTAGTGATGAAGCACACCTTTTTTGTGAATACATTCTAAAAGAAATTAAGTGTTAATAAGGAAACAACTGCTTCTGGATAATGGACTCCAGGTCTTTGAAAGCTACTGCAAAACAAACAGTTTAGACTTTTTGACATGACCTGGAAATGGGAGTGTTTGGATTTATGTCAAATTCTGAAATGTATGGTGTGAGAGCGGAAAGATATTTTAGGAAGTTTTCCAAATGATTTCTGCAGTTCAAAAATGATCTTACAATTAGATCAGGTACAATCATTTAATTAGTTTTAAAAAACTTACCTTTATAAAATTCATTTTACTACTTTAACCACATTCAGATATTTCTGCAAAATAGATTTTGTAAGAAAAATACAAACTATTGTTTCTGCTCTTACTATAATAGGAAGTAAACTCTTAAAATAGGGTTGCCTCAGTTCAGAAAGGCTCAGGTTAACCAAAAGAGAAAAAGTCAAGAATAAAAGACCCCTTAGGGCCATTAAATATACTGCAATTATAACTGTAAATATACAGGAAAAATAGCCAATTTAATTTTAGACATATATAGCTATTCTTAACCAAGTTTATCATGAATCATGAATGCAAATAGCAACAGGAGCCCAGATTCATGGTTTAAATAAATAATTGTGTTCAACTGACAGAAGAACTGCTACCTAAGTTTGAATTCATTTTTCCTAAACTACTCCTTACACATTAGTTATAATAGATATTTAAGATGATTACTATATAGGTATGTACAATTTCCTTATTACATATCTTCCTATTAGTTATTATGATGCCATAATATGATAGAAGCTCTTGCATTTAAAAAAACTCACAGGTTTTACCAATACTCTTTACTCCCTCCTTATACTGAATAATGCTTTGATACTTTGAAAGCTAATAGTAGACTAATCTTCAGTAAGCTCATTCTCAAAACTCTTTCACATTCATGATCTTGTTTGGTCCCTGTAATACCAAAATAGCTGGCTTCATGACAGTAGCCATCGTTTCTAAATCTGTAACTGAGCGGACATCACCATCACCTTATGAGCAGTCAACTTCTCCTATACTCTGCCTAACTTTCTTAATAACAGCCAAGAACAATAATCAATAACCTCAGAAATGAAAAAGTTTTAGGGAAAGTACCATCGATAGTTATGGTCAAACACTGATTTACTTCCCTAACATCATCGTAACAACCATCAAAATGTGCATTAATACGACTTGAGTAAAATACGCCAGTTTCAATAATTCACGTTATTCCCTTCAAGTGGAAAACTGTAAACAAGGGACTCTTGACTTTAAAGCTGATCATATGTGTTATGGACTAAATGTCTGTATCTCCCCGAAATTCATATGCTGAAGCCCAACCTCCAATCAATGTGATGGTACCCGGAGATGGGCTTTTTGTAAGGTGATTAGGGTTAGATGAGGTCATGAGGGCAGGGCCCTCATGATGGGGTTAGTGCTCTTACAAGAAGAGACACCAGAGAGCTTGCTGTCTCTCTCTCTCCACCAAATGAGGACACAGGAAGAAGGTGGCCCTCTACAAGTCAGGAAGAGAGCTGTCACCAGCACCAACCATGCTGGTACCTTGATCTTGGACTTTCCAGCCTTAAGAACTATGAGAAACAAATTTCTGTTGTTTAGGCCACCAGTCTATGGTATTTGTTTTGGCAGCCTGAACTAAGACAATGTGTAACCATATCATGTAACCCTATTGAGAATTATTTTTCAAACAAAAGCATGCCCTTAATTAATTAATTTTGTTTTTACCTTCAAGATCCTGAATTCTTGAAGCACATAAATGTAAAAAAGATTTTTCAATATAAAAAACTTAACCTTAGAACATAAATAATGACACAAAGCCTTAAGAGATCTTATTAAAGATCCTAATATAGCAACCATTGAGAAAAAGCCATTATACGTAAGCTTAGGACAGAGGTTCATTCCCAGGAAACTTTAAACATTACAGAACTATTTTACATACCACTTGCCTGAAAGCTTATTAAGATGTCTACGGACAAAAGAAGCCTATTTGTTATTCTATTTTCTAAAAGCTGCTGCGGTAGTCTTAATGAGAAGCTGACCATGCTCTGGGGAAAATCAAGGATCTACAGAGAGGCTCTGTTTCTGTGATCTCCCATAAACTTTTATGTGAAAAAAAAATGCATCTCAACCTATTTTCAGTGGTCTGAGTCATATCTTTACACGGAAGCTGAATGCCTTTATGAACAGAAATAAAGTTCCCCCCTTTTTTTTTCCAGCACAACTTTTAATAAACTGAAGAACTCTAGATCCTTTCTTTCCCTATAAACAATTCTTGTTACAGAAATATCTCTAAAACTTTTTATAAGAATCCTTATAAAAGATTTGACAAAAAAGAAGCAGTCTAAGGCTGCTGAAATGAATACATATTTTAGAATTTGAGAATAAAGAATCTGTGATCCATACCTGCTGTTTAAAAATTATGTGAAATTGTCCATTAGAAAATTGAAGATAAAATAACAGTGCTCAAGTCACTGTGTGACTGAATAAGGACTATGGCACAGAATAAGCACTCAGGAAACACTGGCTAGTCTTCATCTTCCTCCTCTATCATGACTACTATTGTTGCTATGACTTTTCAATCCACCATGACCACTATTACCCATAATAACAATACTAGTAACTATTCTTATGACTGGTGGTATGTTCACTTCTGATAATGAAAAATTACAACTTCACCCCTCTGGAGTTCATTGCTATACATGGTTCATTCAAGAATTTAGGGGACATTTTGCCACAGAAGCTGTAACCAAGGACTCCTAAAGCATATCTAACCTTGCCCTTAATATTACAAACAAGTATGTTGTCATGATGTCTACAAATTTTTCTTAAAATACTGTAGCATATACAATGTATTATTATAAGTGGGTTACTAACATTAAGCTATCATTTAGGTGCTTTAATCATTCTATTAAAAAAATGCAAGAATAGAGGAGTGACATTCTGCTCAGGAAACCCATATTCCCTGGGGTGACTGCTAAAAGTCTTCTGGTATCCTTATTTTCATCAACAATGAACATTCGGAAAATTAAAATGTTTAATATCAGAAATGGGTTTTCGCTGATGAAAACAGTGGCCTCTTGACTAGCACTGTGAATGTCAGAAATGAGCTCCCATAGATGAAATTAAAAGTATTCAAGATAAGTGGATTGCTAACATATTTTAGCAATACTTCCCACCATTACATAAAGTGAGTACAAAAATCAGAGCAGCCTGCAGCCTTTACTTTTGAGATGATGTTTTTGGCTAACTCTTTAAGCTGAGAGTCATGAACTATAGAAGATTCTGATTTTCTGATACTGGCCATAAGGTGAGAGAATTCTGCTTTTTGACATTTGCCTTAACTGAAACATTCATGCAAGATGGTAATCACAATACCTAGAAGGACATTGAGCTAGAACTTCCTTTAGCCTACAGAACAAAATCTAGGGCATCTTTTTTGTGCTTGCTTGCTAATAAATGTTTAATACCATCTTTATATAGAAGGTAGAATTTGGTCTGAGGCTTCTTTCATTTTTATTCAGGAGCAAGATTTGGAAGGGAGAGTAGATAACCTTCATTCATCTCAACATTAACTATCTTATGGAACAAATAAACACACAGAGACACACACACGGAAGCACAGGCACACTCAAACATTAGTGCAGCTCATCAGCAAGATGTTAGAAATGGAATACTTGATTAATAGATAATTGAGAAACTTTATGTAAAAAATAGAGGAATAACTCAATAATGATCATGATGCATTATTCAGGAAAAATCTCTCCATTGTTACAGAAAAAAACATTCTCAGCACAACTTACAGTCATGCCTTTTAAAAACGCATGTAAAATTTATTCCCAAGTAGAGAAAATACTACCCACAGTGGGATTTTTATTGCAATATATACTTGCTTTCATTGATAATAAGTTATGAACTTATTATCATTTGAACTTGTACATACTTGTCCAAAATAACTTTAGTGTTGGGACAACAGGATAATCAACTTTTCACAATTGCCAACCATGATATTTTGAGCTATGACACAAGGAGCTTCACTAATGGTATTAAATCTGTTGGTTTAGCTATGAGTGATTGAATTCCCAACTTTCGGTGTCTTGCAAGACTTACTCCCTCATCTGGGTGCCTCTGTGCAGTGTACAGCCTGCACAATTACACACAGTGGCCCTGAGAACTGTTACAACAGAGGTATATGCCAAGTGCTATGGGCCTGTAGTGGTAGGAGGGACAGTTTCGCCAGGTGAATGGCATTTGTCCAAATTATACATGAGGGAGAAAGCATTAGGATGTGTCCAAAGATACAGAGGTCTGAAAGACCTGGGAGGTTAGGGAAATAGTAAATGTTCCTACTGGATAATATATTTGGACTGCTTGTTCTGAAGAAAAGGATGCCAATGTAAGATATATTTACAGCCTCTCTAAGTAGACAGTTTACAGTCATTACAATTAAATATTAAAACTACTATAATTCAAAAAGAGTCATGTACCACAATGTTCATTGCAGCTCTATTTACAATAGCCAGGACATGGAAGCAACCTAAGTGTCCATTGACAGATGAATGAATAAAGAAGATGTGGCACATATATACAATGGAATATTACTCAGCCATAAAAAGAAATGAAATTGAGTGAGGTGGATGGACCTTTTGTCTGTCATACAGAGTGAAGTAAGTCAGAAACAGAAAAACAAATACTGTAGGCTAATACATATATATGGAATCTAAAAAAAAAAAGGTTCTGAAGAACCTAGAGGCAGGACAGGAATAAAGACACAGACGTAGAGAATGGACTTGAGGACGTGGGGAAGGGGGAAGGATAAGCCTGGACAAAGTGAGAGAGTGGCATGGACATATATACACTACCAAATGTAAAACAGATAGCTAGTGGGAAGCAGCCACATGGCACAGGGAGACCAGCTTGGTGCTCTGTGACCACCTAGAGGGGTGGGATAGGGAGGGTGTGAGGGAGGGAGATGCAAGAGGGAGGAGATATGTGGATATATGTATATGTATAGCTGATTCACTTTGTTATAAAGCAGAAACTAACACACCATTGTAAAACAATTATATTCCAATAAAGATGTTAAAAAATAAATAAATAAAACTACAAAACACAAAAAAAGACTCTTCCTTTTATTGAACTTGGTTTCAACTATGTTTTTTTTTCTTTCTCCTTTTCACGCAGGTGCAATTCTAATCTCATTATTATCATGTTTTGTAAATTAAGTCACCTGATTATATTCATTAATTATAGGTCTCCAATTGTTTTCTTTTCCATTTATTTTAATTTGTATTTATTGATAAACAATGGAAAGAAAAAAACATTTCCACTAATCCCTCAAAAAAACTATTCACATTATTTATTTCTTCTAGATTCCTTTAAGATATCCACCACATTATCTATATTATACCACTTTTATATGTATGTATATATTTTAACCATTTATGTAAAAGATGTAGAATAAATACTACAAATTATAATGTACATGAAAATACTGAATAGTTTCTTTCACTTAATATATTATATAAATTCAAAACATTTCCATGTTGTTTCATTGCTTATCTTTTCAAACTCTAGAGTATACATCATAATAAAAAAATATCTCAAAACAAACTTCCTCTCAAGCAAGAGATTACTGGCTATTGCCATGGCAGCCACTGAATTGCAAGATTCTTACACTTTTATCAATTTTAGCCAAATTAGATAACATTTTGTACAGAAGACAATCCTTATACATAAACTATTAAAATTCTTGGCCTAATTGTGATGTTTCTTAGCAACACAAATATAGGTATACTTTAAAAATACCTGGCTTTGAGTGATAATGATGTATCAGTGTAGGTTCATCAATTTTTGTCACTTCACCACCGTGGTGTGGATAATGCAAGAGGCTGTGTATGTGTGGGACAGGGACAGTATGGGGATTCTCCGTATACATCACTCAATTGTGTTGTGAACATTCTTTAAAAAATAAACTCGATAATGTGTGTTAATTTAAAAAAATTAACAGTCAAAAAGATTAAATTAAGCTGTAAAGTTTCTGAGATTAAAAAAAAAAAAATTTAGGGCTTCCCTGGTGGCGCAGTGGTTGAGAGTCCGCCTGCTAATGCAGGGGACGCGGGTTCGTGCCCCGGTCTGGGAAGATCCCACATGCCGCAGAGCGGCTGGGCCCATGAGCCATGGCCGCTGAGCCTGCGCGTCCGGAGCCTGTGCTCCGCAGCGGGAGAGGCCACAGCAGTGAGAGGCCCGCGTACTGCAAAAAAAAAAAAAAAAAAATTTAGATCTATAGTTCAAGAATGAGTACTAAATAAAGTAGGGATTCAATAAATATTATTTTCTCTTCTGTTATTTTTGTCTTTAACATAGCAGTAAGTCTTGCCATTTCTTGCTTTAAATTCTTGCTCATAATTTGTTTAAAAATAATCTAAGATGGGTGAGGGGACCAGGAAGAACGTATAGGTGAACATGTTTGGTATTCTGTTGTTAACTATTAAAGATGAACGAAGGGTATAAGAGTTTCTCTACTTTCCTTTCTCTACTTTTGTAAATGTTTGGAATTTTCCATAATAAAATATCATAGGAAAAAAAATCTTTCTCATGGACATCTGTTCCTGACCATATTAAAGAACTTGTATCATGGATAAACAACAATGTCCTACTGCATAGCACAGGGACTATATTCAATCTCCTGTGATAAACCATAATGGAAAAGAATATGAAAAAGAATGTGTGTGTATATATATGTATATATATAACCGAATCACTTTTCTGTACAGCAGAAATTAACATAACATTGTAATTCAACTATACTTCGATAAAATAAATTGAAAAAAAAAAATTGTGGGCTTCCCTGGTGGCGCAGTGGTTGAGAGTCCGCCTGCCGATGCAGGGGACACGGGTTCGTGCCCCGGTCCGGGAAGATCCCACATGCCGCGGAGCGGCTGGGCCCGTGAGCTATGGCTGCTGGGGCTGTGCGTCCGGAGCCTGTGCTCCGCAACGGGAGAAGCCACAGCAGTGAGAGGCCCGCGTACCAGGAAAAAAAAAAAAAAAAAACTTGTATCAGACTCTCCCCACATCCCTGCAATAAAACAACTAGAAATCCAGGTAAAATATATGAAATGGTTAATTTTAGATACTAGACAAAGTCAGCAGAGTAATCCAGGAGAGCAGGGAAATAAAAAAGACAAGCTTTACAATCGTAACAGCTTTCTGTCTAGAGTCATTTTCTTGATTGTAATGCAGCAAGGGTATACCTTTAGATGAGAAGTCAGATAATGGAGCTCTAGAAGGTTAAGAAGCCTTGAATACATGGGGCAGGGCAATGGAGATAACAGAGCTATGCAGACAAATTGCTCCAGAAATCTACATGGGGTCCCTTTATATTGCTGCTAAAACTAAACTACAGAGACAGGTTGAAACTCCACATGACAGGTGGAAAAAATGACCAGTTGATAAACTCCCATCTTAACTAATCTAAGGTACAGCTAGAAGACATTTGTGTTCCATCAAGTTGGAGTGGAAAGACCTCACTGAATATCTGGGACATTCTGTTGAGACCCTTGAAGTTCACACATTAATGGAAGGCAAAACTCGCACTAAGTTAAAAGCTACAGTGGACTCACCCTAATAACACTTAAAAACAAGCCTCTAAAATGCAAGTTCCTTAATGGCTTTCTAAAACATGGTTTAACACTCCAGAAGGGAAGACAATAAAATCCAGACACTCAACAACATAATACTCATTATGTTCAGCATTTCATAAGATGTTACTAGCTGTGCAAAGAAAATATAAATGGAAGAAAAACCAGTCATTAGAAATATATACAGAACTAACAGAGATAATATAAGTTGGAGAAATGGA
This sequence comes from Neophocaena asiaeorientalis asiaeorientalis, assembly GCF_003031525.2. NCBI lineage: Eukaryota > Metazoa > Chordata > Mammalia > Artiodactyla > Phocoenidae > Neophocaena > Neophocaena asiaeorientalis. The sequence continues at coordinate 3,904,267 of NW_020174698.1, forward strand.
TATTAAAACCATTATCATAAATGTGCTTGAGAGTTTAAATGAAAATGGGAATATAATAAAAAGAAAAGAAATGTATAAAAAAAGAATGAAATTGAACTTCTTGAGCTAAAAAATTGAATATCTGAAATAAAAATAAATTCACTGGGTTGGATGAACAGCCGGGTTTTTTTGTTTTTTTTTTTTTTTTGCGGTACGCGGGCCTCTCACTGTTGTGGCCTCTCCCCACTGCGGAGCACAGGCTCCGGACGCGCAGGCTCAGCAGCCATGGCTCACGGGCCCAGCTGCTCCGCGGCATGTGGGATCTTCTGGGACCAGGGCACGAACCCGTGTCCCCTGCGTCGGCAGGTGGACTCTCAACCACTGCGCCACCAGGGAAGCCCGAACAGCAGATTTGACATTGAAATAAAAAGATCAGTGAACTTGGGGACATAGCAAACTGAAACACAGAAAGAAAAAAGAAAGAGATAAGGAAAAGTAATAGAGCCGTAGGGACTTGTGGGACAACATTAAGCAAACATATGGTGGAATTGAGAGGGGAGCAGAAAAGCTTCTGCATAAACATGTCCAAAAATTTGGTGAAAATAAAGTTTTAGAAAAATTTTAAAAATAAATTTTAAATGACACTTTGAGTCACAATCTGGGAGAAAATATTACCAATATAAGCATCTGATGAAGAACTTTCATTCAGGATGTATACAGACCTCTTACCCAAGAATAAGAAGATAATAAATCCAATAATTAATGGGCAAAGAGTTAACCAGACAATTCACACACACACAAGATATATCACGGTTAACAGCACATGAAGTGATGCTCCACAGCATTATGAATAGGGAATTGCAAATGAAAAATTACAAAGAGGTATCACTACACACCCACTATAAAAGATAAAATTTGAAAGACAATACAAATGGTGAGACTGTGGAACATCTAGAACTCTTAGGAATTTCTGGTAGGAATATAAAATGGTAAAACCATTTTGGAAAATAGTTCGGGAGATGCTTATAAATTTAAACAGACATTTACCATATGACCCAGCAACTCTATTCCTATATATGTATCCAAGAAAAATAAAACCATAAATTCTCACAAAGACTTGTATATGAATGTTCATAGCTTATCTATAATAGACCCAAAAATCTGAAAACAAGCCAAATGTTCACCAAGTGCTGAAAGGATAAACAAATTGTGGCACAGTCATATAACTGGATATTCTGCAGCAATAAAAGATAAATTCCTGATGCTCACAAGAATTCAGGACGCACCAAAACATCATGCCAAGCAAAAAGAAGCCAAGCAAAGAGATGTCATTCTGTATGAATGCATTCAAATGAAATCCTAGAAAAAGCACAACTAATCTATAGTTACAGAAAGATCAATGGCTACCTGAGCCTATGGACAGGAGATTTGCTGATTGCAAAGAAGACCAAATAACTTTTTGGAGTGATAGAAATGGTCTATATCTTAATTACGGTGGTAGTCACATGGATGCATACATTTGTCAAAAACACATCAAATGTTATATTTAAAATGTATGCATTGTTCTGTAGGTAATTTGTATCTCAATAAATTTGATTGTTTTTAAAATCTCCCTCAGTTTCAGTACTTCTTCTCCATTACATGTCTCTCTACCGGCACAATGTCAATCCTAGTCCAAGACAGCATAATTTATCTCATTTGCTGTTGCAGATGTCTTCTTCGTGTTCTCTTTGCTTCTAGTTTTGACCTACCACAATAGGTCTATATACCAGTGAGGGTGCTTTAAAACACACTGTTCTTCAAACTGTAGGATATGACTCTTTACTGGGTCATAAAATTGAATTTTTAATGCAATGGAATATAAAAGAAAATATGAGAGTGTCATGTGTGTAATAAAGTTAAGTATATTTTCATAAAACTTGAAGAGTGTGTGTGTGTGTGTGTGTGTGTGTGTGTGTGTGTGTGTGTGTTGGGTAGTTATCTAAAATATTTCTGACCATGAGTCTAAACCAAAAAAGTATGATCTCTGCTTCAAATACAAACTAGATTGTACTGAAAATTATCCAATGCTTTCCCATTAATTGCATTTCATATAAAATCTAAACTTCATGCCCTGGGCTCTAAGGTCATCTTTATAATCACATTTTAATATGGTCCCTGCCTACTTCCCCATCCTCACCTAGCTCAGCTTTTTTCTTCACTCACTGCCCTCTAGCCCCTCAGTCCTGTTTGCTGTTTAAACACAGCAAGCTCTCCTCTGCTTTCTGGTTTCTTCATTTAATATTCCCATTATCTAGAAGCTCTGCCACAGATCTTTGAATGTTGCTTTTTGTGTCAGTTTGGTCTCTGCTCGGATGTCACCATTTCAAAGACACCTTCATTAATACCCTGTAAATTAGCTTCCACTCCAACCCCAGAACTCTCTATGGGAACATTTCGTTTTATGTCTTTAAGCACTTAGGTCTATGTAAAATTGTTTTCATTAGCTAATCTGATGACTGTGTGTCACCCTCTCCCCCATCAAATGAACTGGAAGTTTCACGCGAAGATGTACCTTTGTATCTTCACTCCTGTAACCCCAGCACCTAGAACAGTATGTGTGGCACATAATGGGACTTAAATCATTTTTATTTGCTTGTTTCTTCGCTAAATTACACTGTCAACATCATAGACCATTCCCCTGTCACTCTGAATAGCAATCAACAGAAATGGTAAAGGGAATCAGAAACACTTCAAAAGATTATAGGAACTATTTTTTGATCCAATATTCTTGATTTGATGAGTATTTAATGTCTTACATATTTTCACTCAAGTCATTTTACAAACTTTGCTGATGATATTTTATACAGATAAGGTTTGCTAAAATAGGTAGATTGCTGTTATTTTTGCTTCTCTTAGAAGAGCTCCTAAATTAGCAGCCCCAAGTTGAATCTGGCTAGAAGATATGTTTTGTTTGACCTGAATGAAATTTTGATTTTGAAGTCAAAAAATAATTATCTGGAGTACAGGATAGTCACTGACTATTTATTGAATGAAATCAAAGTTATGACCAGTTCATAAATTATAGATTTTTCTCAAAGCCAAGAGGCTACAATAAAGTGGAGAGTACAGGCTTGAGAATCAGACGTCATCCCAGTTCGTGTTTTCACTCTGCCACGAGCTAAGCATGTGACCTTGGACAAGTTATTTTAACCACTCTGTGTTTCAGTTTCATCATGCCTAAAATAGGCATGATAACAGTTACCTAAGTGTAGAATTGTGGGCATCAAGTAAAATAACCTACAATAAATGCTGACAACTATGCTTGACATAGAGTAATTCATGATAAAGTTTAGCAATTATTATTTCTAAACACTGTGTTAAATCTGGGCAACCACCTTTTTAGTATTTACTATGAGATATGACAGCTCTAAAACCGAAGGGCAAGCAATGGGGAGGCACATATACTCACCATTTCAAATGAAACATCACCACTGTAATTCTCCATTTTAAGTGCATAATTTACCCATTGTACTCTCAGAAGTTAAAAAAGAAAAGAGTTGAATACATTTATATTTTGAGGGAAAAAAAATGAAAAAATAGAATAATCCTTCTTCAAGAACATTATAAAGTATGCATTTAAATACTCATAAAGAGAAACTGAAAAGTATATGAAAACCAACTACAATGAAACTGTAGAGAAATGCATCATTTGGAATAAATGCCATGATCAGAAATTCATGTGAATTGAAACATGAAAAGAGTATCATGAAACCCTGAACAAAGTTGCCAGAGGAGCGTCATACAAAAGAACAGAGAGGGCTTCCCTAGTGGCGCAGTGGTTGAGAGTCCGCCTGCCGATGCAGGGGACACGGGTTCGTGCCCCGGTCCGGGAGGATCCCACATGCCGTGGAGCGGCTGGGCCCATGAGCCATGGCCGCTGAGCCTGCGCGTCCGGAGCCTGTGCTCCGCAACGGGAGAGGCCACAACAGTGAGAGGCCACCGTACTGCAAAAAAAAAAAAAAAGAACAGAGAATTTTGCTCCCACTTACTTTTAAGTATCTCGTCTTCTCCAAAGCCTTCCTCACCGCAGAGTTGTCACTTTCTTCTTTGACACTTGTAAAAACACCCTGCAATTATCTGTTAAACTGTCTATCTTTCCAGTAGCCATGAGCTCCTTAAAGGAAAGGCTGGATCTTCATCTTTACAATACTGTATTACTAGTAAGACTTTCGAAACATAATTTGGTCATACCTCATCACTAAAATAATGCTTCTGTTTCTGTAAGATTCATAATTGTAGCAACAGGAAAAGCTTTTCTGCATCATGTGTTAAGTTCATGTCCTGCGTGCAGTATGGCGTGGTGGTCAAGACCCAGAGCAGCAAGTCAGCCTGACAGGACAAAAATCCTCAGTCTTAAGCTACTGCTCTATCACTGGAAAATGGGCATGCCTGCCAGATAAAGCCAAATGAAGGCAGAATGGAATAATACATTCTGAGAAGTATTTAGTTTCTAAGGACCCAGGAAGCACCCAATAAATACCAGCCATTATTTCATAAAAAGGCTAACAGTAAAGGAACTGCACACATAAACAGAAAAGAGAATAATTCTAGAATATTGTAACTATAATTTTGAGTCCTTAAGGTTTCTAACCATAAGATTTTTAAATATAATAAATGTGATATCCTGAGAAAAACCATTTTTGAGATATTAATTCTATACAAAAATCACAGACCATGTCTAAGATGCTCTACTGACCTGAGTAAGCCTTCCTCTGACTACTTTAATGCTAATTCCAATTATTTATTTGTACTTTTTCAAGCCCATGAAACTGTACATTCTAAGTACATGTCAAAAAAAGATTATGGAACTATCCCTTGGGGGGAGAAAAACTTAATATCTATATCAATTTTAGCCCAGAGTTTGACCAAAACTAAAATTATTTAAGCCTATGATTAAAACAAATAAACTTCCATAACCCTGGAGCACATTGGAGACATAACCTAGAAAGCCCAAAAGACTAATGGATAAAGCCGTCACTTCAGTCATATCAAGCAATCATTTCCCTAAAGCAGTTTCCTCTCAGAATTACTCAGCCTGACACAGGCCCCACAGCTGGGCTGTGGTGAGTGCACCTAACTCGAGGAAGGCGTGAACAGGTGACATGGCTGTCACCCATGCAATCCATACCTTCATGCTTTTTTTTTTTTTTTTTTTGGGGTACGCGGGCCTCTCACTGTTGTGGCCTCTCCCGTTGCGGAGCACAGGCTCCGGGCGCGCAGGCTCAGCGGCCATGGCTCACGGGCCCAGCTGCTCCGCGGCATGTGGGATCTTCCCGGACTGGGGCACGAACCCACATCCACTGCATCGGCAGGTGGACTCTCAACCACTGCGCCACCAGGGAAGCCCCTTCATGCTTTTTGATTGTGGGTCGTTATGCTCTCAAGTCTTCCATTCCCGGTAACCCGTGTCGTATTAACTCTAAATCAGAAACACTCTCTTCCTCTAAAGATGCCCTTACCTTTTAAAAATGGGAGCGCTGTCACTTATTACTAAAACATATAATGAAATAAAAATGCCTGGCCATTTAAATGTGCTGCTTTCATTCCATTTCATTTGTTTTATAACAATGTGAGTGATATGAAATTTTTATGGCATCTATATAATATTACTCCATATATCAATATCATCAGAACTGAGAAACTTACTGGCTTACCTTAAAAAGGCCACTAGTGGAGGATAAGACTGATAACACACAAAGTTGATAGCATATTTGGAAGTTAGAAGTTGAGTATGCAGATTCTGGATTTACATGTTGAATTAAAAATACTTTAGTAAATCTTCAATGACATGTATATATACGCAAAGATGTATCATATACATCATATTTAGTATCCATATGGAAAGGTTTAGTTTGTTAAGAGAGATTGGCCAAACAATCGATGCCACAAAGTAGAACTCTTCACAAGACACAAGTGGCAAAGTCTCCATCTCATCACCTCTGCCACTTCACTTCCATGTAACAGCTGCATATCTAATTAACAAACTATACGGAAAGAGTGTGCTTAATGATTTTCTTTCTTCCATAGAATGACTTTACACAATTTTTTCTTTTAAACTGTTTCATTCTATTATTCATTTTTAAAAGCTTGATAAAATCACAGCTCCATATATATACACCATTATAGAACAGCATGTCAAGAGCTAATAATTTTACCTAATTAAAGAACCTTGAAGGAATATCTAGTCTCTTCTCAGAAATGAGACTGTTTCTTTCCAAGCCATCTATTTAACCAGATTAAGTGGAGAGGAGAAAACACCCAAGGCATTAATGGCATTTTTAGGAGATAAACAAATATGTTTCTCAGTTCTAATGATATTGATAGATGGAGCAATATTAGATAAATGCCATAAAAATTTTATATCATTCATGTTGTTATAAATCAACTGAAAATGGAATGCGTAAAGGGAGAGGTACGACTTTGATATGATTAAAGAAATACTTATCAGAATCTATACTATGCTTCATTTATATAATCTATAAATGCATATGTAGAAATATAATATTTATATCAAAATAATCATTTCAAATGTCATCTCATTCAAAATACCAACTTTGTCTAAAGGCAGTTTTCTTCCTTAATTGGTTTACTACCTAAAGTTGATCAGGTTAAAATATAAGTAGAACTAAATTTTAAAAACCTGTAAAATTGACCTGAAAACTCGGCCAGATAAGATTGAAATAATTCAGTTAGTTATTATAATCATAAGCAAAAGCAAAATTCTCAAAAAACTAAAACATAGTTTTGGATTCTTAAATTTGTAAAATTATATTTCTCAAATATCAAAAAACAACAGAAATCCTTTGAAAAGGAAAAGGGGCATGGACATCCCTTATTATATATACTTGAAATCAAAGGGTCATAGATCTACTCCAGTGTACTCCATATGTGGAAACCAAAGACCTGAGATAAGTCAGATCTGTCACGTAATCAAGGGCCTGGGTCTCCTGACTTTGGGTCTGATATAACCCTGCCTAACATTTAGCAAGTGTTGAACACAAGCTAATTTCTTTTCCTATCAGGCCCTGCTTTGCTACCTTCATCTGTTCCCATACATACAGTAGAATGAAGAATCTACTGCCCTTTCTTCTCATCTCAAGAACAAGAGGTCACTTTCATATGACAAAACAAGGCCAAAGTAACGATTTCTTTAATAATGAATAAAATATGTAAGACTTTGAGGGCAATATTTTTCTGATGAACAAAGAAGACTTTGCACATATAAAAAAGTCCATAATATTCGATTTCCCACTAAAACAAGAACATATTTATAGATAACCTGTGTGGACCCTTTCCTACGTATATGTGAATATGTATAAATATTTATGAAAAAATATGGTTCGCCTTTAACTCATATAAAATTCTTCCTTTTCTATTTTAAAATAGCAGCCACGATCTCAAATAAGAAAATGAATGTGTAGACACTTTGTAAATGGTACAAAGTGTGTGTGATTTGTTATCATTAGCCTTTGTTAAGTTAGGTCATCAGAATACAGTTTACCTGTGTGTGTAGGGGCCGAGGCGGGGGGCAGGGGTGGTTGCTGGTGATGGTGGTGGAGATGGAGGGATTGCTGGGCTAGGGTGGGGCCACTTGCTAGGGAACAAGACCAACACTGACCCAGGACACCAGCTGAAACTGAGTTCAAGTGTAGGATCAAGGTCTATGTCAAAAAACCAAAACAGATGGAGAGGCTGGGACTCAAGGATGGCATATTAGAGACAGAGTAAAAGAGTGTACAAGTGGGTAGGAAATGAAACCAATAACAGAGCCATCGCAATACGTTCAGCTGAGCAGTCACAAGTAGGAACTATATCTGCTAATGTGGACAATTTTGTTCTGATGAAATTCTTCACAACTGAGTTGTTGTTAGGCTGGCCCAAGGTCAAGCTCTTCTCAAAGAAGCCCACTCCTTCATTTTCCAGCATATCTGCATATATTCTAGAATAGTCCATAAACCATTTCAAAGAAAAATCAATTTACTTTCCTCCTCCTGAGCAGAAACCTTTAAAGCTAAGAAATGAAATAACTCACAATAGCCACTGATCAGTAAATTTTCTTATTTATGGCAACTGTTCACTTTTCTATAACTTAAAAATAAATTAAACACAAATTCATTCTATTGAAAAGATAAATAAGCCCATTATAGATAACAGTGTTCAGAGTACAGAACTATTAGTAGAGTACACAATTAAGATTCAAGGCCGTACAATTTATTTAAGACACATTGGCATCAAAATATAAGGAAATTTTCACCATTAAAATTAATCAGCACTGTTTAGTTTCTATCAAGCCTACTTAATGGCTCAGGTATACTAAATAAAGATATCAGAAATCCCAAATTCTCTCATCAATACCGGTTTATCCTAGCCAAAGCCACATAGAAAAATGCTAAAGAATTACAGTATGCAGAAGTAGTTCAATGTATGCCTTAAGCCAAGTTCAGTTAAGTTCAGAAAAGTACTAGAAACCACAGGTATTACAGTGGGTGTCTTAAGCTGGAGAGCAACGATGTAGCTTGTTCAGGAAATCCTCAGTAATGAAGGACCTAAATTTAGATGCTTACTATAAAACAGGCTTTCCTTGCCCTTTGGTTTGCCTGCTGACCTGTGCCTGTCTCCCTTTCCCCCAGATGGGCCCAAATCATTGCCTTGAAATTCAGTCCATTTGGCCAAACCCTGAAAATGTGTCCAGGCATCCTGAAACCCTTCTGGGGATTGGATCTGCCTTTGTACACCACTTACCTGCTGGGCTAGAATTAATCCTTAGACTTATATCAGCCCAGATCCAAAATGACTTCATGGTACCACCCACCTGATTCCACCCTGCCACAGAAGAAACCCAAAGGTGTTGGTTCCAATCTAGACTGGTCTCAAGTTCAACTCAGTTTCTGAGATTTTATGATCTGGATTTGGGGCTCAGTCCTATAGTCAATAAATTGCCCCTAAGCCCTGACTATTGTGGGTTAACGTCCCTAGGCCAGTCAGCCCATTTAGGGTCCCAGCATGTTTCAAATGACCCCTCAAGAGATCTTTGAAAAAATTCAATAGCATTAGACCACATACTGTCATATAATTAATCCTGAACTTGACTATGAGAAGACATGCTACAAAAGTAAACAGGTTGAAAAAATGTATTCACTCACTTGGGGAGACTGCTGAAAATCAAATTTCAATAGATGCTATCCATTCCGCACTAACTATTTCACTTGTTGAATGGTAAGCTTTTCTTTCTCCTTAAGTGGTAGCTGGCTTAAAGCCACCATCCCCATTAGCTACATAGTTGGTGAGAAACAGTGGAAATTTTTTGTCCTGCTTATCTAGAAATCCTGCTCTCCCTTAGCTAGTCATTTGTGCGTCGTTTTTTTTTTTTTATTCAACTAATGCAAAACTCCTTTGTTTCAATGATAGAAAAGAATTTTCTAAATTCTGTTCAATCTACACCTCTAAACTAGAATTTATTAGACTAGTTTTATTTGAAAGTCCATAAAGCTAAATCCAGCTGGAATTTACATTTTAATGTTATAGTGGACTCTACCAAAGGCTTCACTGTTAATGTTTCATCCATATTTCTCAGGAAAGGATCCAGATTAGTTCACATGGTAAAATAGAAAGAATACTAGCTTTGACCCAAATGTGGCCTGTCAATCCTGGCTTTACTACTTACCTTTATAGTTTAAATTACCGTGTAGGTTAAATTCATCCACATGTCCATCCAATCCCTTATTTATTCATTTAACATTTAATGGATACCTACCATGTTCCAGGCACTTTGTAGGCACTCCCGGGTAAAGCATGAATGAAACAGACAAAAATCTCTGCTTTTTTGGTGCTTGCATTCTAGTGAAGTCAAACAGACAATAAATAAGTGAGCAAGGAAAATATATGGCATGTCAGATGGTGATAAGGGCTATGAGAAATTGTAGCTGGAAAGGAGATTCAAGAGGATGGGGTGGAGGAAACAAGTCCCACTAATAAGGTGATATTTGTACGGCGACCTCATAGACATGAGAGAAAAAGTCTAGTACAAATGGGAAACAAGCATTCAGGGTCTGGATGCGTACAAGTCCTAAGGCAGAACAGTGCTTTGAGTGTCTGAAAACAGCAAAGCCAAGTGGTTGCAGAGGAGTGAAAGAGAGGAAAGGCCCTTGAAGCTGAAGTCAGAGGGAAGTGATGATATTGAGCCCTGTAGGCCAATAAAGCTGTGGTCTTTTACTGTTAAGTCACATGGGTAACCACTGCAGGGTTAGAGCAGAAGAACTGCATGGCTGATGTCAGATTTCAAAAGAATCTCTCTGGCTGCTTTGTGAAGAAAGAAACATAGAGGGGTCAGGGAACACACAGGAAGATCACTTCAAGCCTGTGCCACTAATCAGCGTGAAATTAAAGGGGGGGGGAGGGTGAGGAGGAGTTAAAAGTGTGTATGGATTTCGAAGACTTGGCCAATACAATCTACTGATGGACTGGATTTTCAACAGAAGTTACTTATCATGGAACCAAAAACGTATGAAATGATAAAGTTGAACTCCTCCTACATGTATAATGTGCTGTGATACAGGCCCTGGACATGAACCCTAGATCTGAGCACCCTGAACACACATTTTAAGAGAAGGTCTTCCAATTCCCCAAGGAAGATTTGCAAAAAACAGCACTGGATAAACACAGGGAAGAGATGCCTAGCCTACCCAAAGGACCCACATTGTGAAATGTGAAGAAAGGAATGAGGGTGACCTTGATAACACGCTAGGTCAAACTTGCCCATGCCCTTCTGAATGGCACAAGTCAGGAGTGCAAGATGTGTGTGTTCAAAGGGGTAAAAGCAGAAAAAGAACCATTCTTTTATCTAGACGAGTGGTCCAAAACCAACCTGTCAAAGAACGGCACGTGAGTTTTTACAACTGCTTCTTGGCTTTTAAATTCTGTTTGTCTAAGTCTATAACCACAATCCCTCCAGTAAACAGAAAGGGTGTGGAATAAACTTTTGCCCATGCTTGAACACATTAAGCCTATGTACAGTCTTGACGTTGGTGACAATTTTTTAAACTCACTTCAATGGATATGACAAACCCTGATATTGTGACTTAACACCCCCTTCTCTTCTAAGTCTTTCCCACCACCTTATACCCATACTGGTTGCTAAATTTCACCAATCCCAGGATCAATGTTCCAAATATCCTTGTTGGTTTCAGCAACTCTTTTACACACCTCTGTAACTCATCCCTGACCTTCATCCCTGATGACTCACTGTCATGTTACTAACCTTTTCTGCCCTCTGGAAGCACAGTCCTTCACTGCCTCAAAGGCAGTGACCTCCCATTTCTTCTCCACTTCAGCTACTTATAAACACTTACCTGGACTTTATCATAACTTGTTATTAATCAACCTGTCAAAGCTTGAGCTATCTTTAAGCCCTCTCCAAACACAAACTCTTCTCTATTATCACTTCAAAAACCACATGACTACTGAACATTCTACCCTAACTACAGGATATAGGCCCCCTTGGCTTTTGTGTTTCATTAGACAGCCAAGAATCCACGATCATCTTTTCAGAGGATAATCTTACCAATAAGTAGGAATGACTTTTCGCCCTCATTTCTCTTGCATATTTCCATTTAGTCTCTAGGGATGACCTGTGTTTTGCAGACACCCATGATCACATTTTCCCAATTCTAAAAACAGATAAATCTGATATATTCTTCCACCAATGGCTCTGTACCACCTTTGCCCTTTGTACCAGGTTGCAGTCTGATTTAACTGCAACCATGATATACCTGCTGGTCTCTAAAGGTAAATGTGTTTGCAGCAACTGCTTCAATGCTCTGAAGCTTCAGCTCCACTCAATTCCACAGGCTCTTTCGACTCAGTATCTGAACTTGTCTCCTTCAGAGACCTAACACAATGGAAGTGGATCTATCCTGATGGACTCACTACCTCGTGCTGCTTCAGCAGAAGTCCAAAAAAAAAGTCCTTTTACCTGGTCACTTAGTCACTTCCCTTAGACCATCCAAACTCTCACCAAAAGATGATTTCATCAACAATGACTTGTACAAAAGCATATGACAAGTCTGTGACCCAGTCTGCACAGAACCCGGGTTTCCCAATACCCAGCACCATGCTTTCCTTACCACATCCAGCATTTTCAGCACTGATTCCAGCACTTAATAAAGTCTTCTGATAGTGATAAAAATGAGTACGGCAATCAATTTTTAAAAGAGACCAATGATGACATCATCTTCTTCAAAAGACTCTCAAGGATTTGTATTTTTAGTACATAATACATCTGCCTATTTCTGAGATGACAAAAAAAAAGAAGCAATTGGTGATCATTTTCTAACTTTTATCACGTGCGTGTGAGCGCACAAGCACATGCATGCATACACACAAGAACTAAAGTCATTACCTCTTCTATAATCATCATGCCATAGTTAAGTTAAACACTTCCAAATGTGGCTGCTATACTGTTTCCTAAGAAATTCTTTTAAGGCACAAATGTGGCACTGAGCAAAAGTACAACGCAACTGAAGTGTTGTATCAGGGGCCATGGTCTTATGTTAAACTATCTGTCATTTGTTTATAGATAGAGCTTTAGTAGAGGCTAAACGGCTATGACATCTAACTGACTTCTAGAGGTAAAAATAAAAGGCTTTTTTTTTTATGAATTACTGTCAATGTAAATTAAGTAGAGATTTTCCTGAAAGAACCATCCTGGAATGGAAGTACACATTCAGGTGAAGTAAAACAAACCATCCAGTTACCTCTTATTGAATAAATATGACAAAATATTTGTGGGTGGTACGAAAAAAAAATTCCCTCACTATATATATAAGGCACAAATAAAATTTTAGTTTAAAATGAACATACATTATCAACATCAAATGCTAGTGAAATTACGAACTTTTTTCTCTTAACTTACTAGAACTTTTCTTGTGTTTCTAAAAACGAGTATCTATTATTTGTGGTAGTAATAATTTGGTAAGTTTTTTGGCTAATGATTAGACAGGTCAGCCCATAAAGTAAGGCCTAAAGTATTTGACTTTTTCTAAACCCTATAAAGAATTAATGTTAACTTTTATATTTGAAAAAATTCTGAAAAAAGTAAAAGTTTAGGGCTTCCCTGGTGACGCAGTGGTTGAGAGTCCGCCTGCCGATGCAGGGGACACGGGTTTGTGCCCCGGTCTGGGAAGATCCCACATGCCACGGAGCAGCTGGGTCCGTGAGCCGGGGCCGCTGAGTCTGCGCGTCCGGAGCCTGTGCTCCGCAACGGGAGAGGCCAAAACAGTGAGGGCCCCGCGTCCCAAAAAAAAAAAAAAAAGTAACAGCTTATATAATGTTTTTACATAGTATAGCTTCATAGAGGGTAAACAGTTGAGAAAAGTGACTTTTAAAATATTACCACTACTTGAGGACACGGGGAGGAGGAAGGGTAAGTTGGGACGAAGTGACAGAGTAGCATTGACATATACACACTACCAAATGTAAAATAGATAGCTAGTGGGAAGCAGCTGCATCGCATGGGGAGATCAGCTCTGCGTGCTTTGTGACCACCTAGAGGGGTGGGATAGGGAAGGTGGGAGGGAGATGCAAGAGGGACGGGATATGAGGATATATGTATACATATAGCTGATTCATTTTGTTATACAGCAGAAACTAACACAATATTGTAAAGCAATTATACTTCAAAAAAGATGTTAACTAACTAGCTAAATAAATAAAATGTTACCACTAAAAAAGAACTTATCATTTAATTGTCTGAAAACCATTTTAAGCAAGAACAATTAGAGAAGTATACCAAATGCGTGATATTTTGGGCAAAAGAAATGTACTACAGTAATTTCTAAAAGTCTATTTTTCCAGCCAAACTACTTAACTACCCTGTATAATCAAATGATACATTTTCACTTTAATTTCTCAAAATATCTCAAACCCATTATGTCTAAAACCAAATCAAGGGACCAAGTGGTGACCCTCCACTGGAAAACTACAAATTTTCTTCGGTAATTAGTATTCAGTCTCTAGGGTGATACTAAGAGATCACTAGGGTGATCTAATGGTTTTAGCTTCTGTTAATGATACCCTAATCAGTTATTATATTAGGAACTGCAAAATGGTGACTTTCTATCATTCCTCTACTTGTAATAGCTGGCTTTTTTCTGTGAAGAAGAGCTTTTCTCCACCTCACCCTTCCCCCAGAGAATCACTATAGTTTACAGATTTTCACTTCCTCCATTTGTGTTATAATAAATCACAGTCATTACTTTGAATCCTCTATTAATGCCTCTAACTCATGTTTTACTGTGCAGCCAGTCATCTTTTCTAAAAGCAAATCTTTTTCTCACCCTCTCTCTCTCACACACACAGACACAGACACGTTTAACACTTTAAGGGCTTCCCAATGCTGTTAGGATAAAGACAAAAAAAATCACCCTTACCTTAACAGTATAAAGGCTATTCCCCTCCTGGAATGTTCTCCCCAACCACTTCTTCCTGCTGAACTCCTGTTGATCAGTTTTAGTCTTCAATCAATACCTTTCTCTGAGAAAACTTTTTAACTATTTAATCTGACTTTGCAGTACTTAAGACAGGTGGCTTTTATATTTATTTGCATGGCTACTGGCTTTAGCCCTCTTTTACTAACTTAACTGCAAGCAACACGAGGGCAAGAACAGAATCTGTTATTGTTTTACCCAGCACAGTGCCTGCAACATAGTAAATGCTCAATAAATACCTGTTGAATAAATGAACCTAATGCATAGTGTCACTAATTATTTTTATTTACCTTTAAACTATTTAGAGACAGAATGGAAGTGTCTGTAAAAGATGCATAAACAATCATCAAAGTCCCCAAGACTTATCATTGAGTACATCTACAATTAGCTAAAAAGGAAAAGCAAAGCCCTAAGCATTACAAAGGCAACACTGCTGAACCACTGCTGTAGTTTTCCTTTTTTTAATCAAAAATATTTTTGGGCGATCTGGAACAATGGATCAATGGACTACCCTGAAAAAACTGAAATGCAGAAAGGCCTTTACCACGTCATTGGTCATGTCTAAAAATAACTTTCCTTTCTTCTGTAGAATAAAGAATTCTCTCTTATAGCAAACACTTTGTGTCATAGCAAAAGCAACATAACATGATCCATTAGAACTTTGACAACTTTCTTAATCCAAAACTTAGCTAAAGATTATTATTTTGGCTCGATCTTTATGTAGTTGTTACCGACTGGATTTTGAAATTTCAGCAGCGAAAGCAAATTCTCAACACAAGATAAATGGTTGCTAAGTTATTCTTTACAAAGGTACTATTTCTAATGTTTATGCTAATACTCATCAACCTTCAGACTACATAATAGAGCCTTAATAAAATGAACCTTAATCAAATAGACTATTTTATAAACAATTTGGTAGAGGTCACTAGGGTGTTTTTTTCCTGGCTAAGAGTGATCAAATAGATAGCCTGGCAAAGGCATGCTCATGTAGGAAAACTACTGAAACCCAATACAACCTCTAGCTTGTGCTAAAATGTTCAGCCCTGCTGATACATGCCAACTAGACACATGGTAGCAGAGACTGCTAATCACAATTACTAATACAATTTCCAGATACCACTTAAGAACAAAAACTCCTGCTCTGAAAGTCTTACTATTGCCACTAACCTGCAAGCAAACAGATCATGTTGAAAGAAATGTTCCATTGTAGGCTGGACTATTTTAAATTTCTGGTTGCAAAACACTGAAGGCTTGAATCTCTTTTCTTAGACATAAGGAGCATGAGGAAATAGTTACATGGGGTTTCTCCCTACATGCCTTTGAGGAATATCACGGACAACTTATGCTTGTAAAATCAAAATTTTTAAAAAATGATGTTTTGCCTTTAGCATGTGTATCTGCTAATTCAAATTTCTGTCATATTATAAGTCGAAAGCTATAAGGTGGGATATGAGATTCATTGTCACTGAGCAAAACAGCAAACTGGGCTGGAAAACTGTAGAGCGGCTCGATGTTTCTTCTGCTCTGTCTTTGTAATTATACTAAGTGGTCAAGATTGAGAGATAGCTGAGAGCAGTGGAATTTTACCAGTTAAAAAGAGTTACTTCGTGTGTGTGTGTGTGTGTGTGTATATATATATATATATATATCCCACCAGTAAAGTTCCTAATCATAAAGAAATTTTCCAGAAGGCAAGATAATTTTATTACCTGCAAAAGTTTTGTCACTACATAGTAATAACATTCAAAATGTATAGGACAACCTAATCGGATTACAGAATGTGATAATACTTTCTATAATTCTGTTATTTATTTTCCCTTTATGTTTTACACATTCATCACTATTTTAATATATTAAGACAGGCGTTCTTGCTAACACAAGTGGTAGGAAATAAAGGGAAAAAAGAATCATAGGGGATTATTTGGTGTTGGACACTGCTGCTATGGCTAAAATATTGAGCCTGTTGTCTCAGTTTTTACACAGTATTCTCAATAAATATGTAAGGAATAAATTAAAACATGTTCAATTTCTTTTATGAAGTGAGCATTGAGAGACTCTCACCAGAAGTAATAATGTCTTAGTCAATTAGTAAGCAATTATTTATTGAATGTTTCCTAGATGTTAGAACCGCCACTACACAGAATTAGAGTTAAATTTTATGGTCATCTATATCCATTTTTTTCCTGATGCTTAAATTCTCTTTCTCTTTCAACTCTAACACAAGTTATCCAGCCTCTTTTAAAATATTTCCAAGGATGGAAAGTGCATTGCATCTTAAGGAAGCTCATTTTGGTGTCTAGATTAAATTGTTAAGAAGTTCTCATCTCTGTTTTCATTTATTAAGTATTCATTAAGGGAACACTATGTACCAAGTACCGAGCCAGGGTTTCAGCATGTTCCCTGCCTTCATGAGGCTTACAGTCTAGTGGGAAAGAGAAATAATCACAGAAAATGAGTACAAAATACACATTTTGATAAGTTATTGGAATGAAAGCAAAAGCTGCTTGGCATGTGGTAAGTCTAAAATAACACCATATTGAATGAATCAATGGAGATGTGATGAAAGTCTATAAAACAGGAAGAGAAATGATTTAGACTGGGGAATCTGGGAAGGCTGCTTGGAAGAAGGGACATTTAAGTTACGATCCAAAGGATAACTAAGAATTCATCTGGAAAAGATCCAGGAAAAATCGTGGCCCCTTCCATTCCTAAAATAATATGACTGGGACTATACTGGAGTGAGCATGTGTGTGTTGGCGGGGATGGGGCAGGGGTGGACTGAAGAAAGCTGAAGAAGTTGCAGAAGTTTTGCAGGCCTAGTAAGGATATTAGATTTTAGTCTAAATAAAATTAGAAATCTGTTGAAGAGCTTTAGTCAAGGGGGATGAGATGATCAGTTTTTGTTTTTGTAAGTCCCTCAGTCTGCTTTCCCGTTACTTTGGCCCTCACCCTGATTTCTATGGCTGCAAAGAATAGGTCTCATTCCTCTTTTTATGACTGTCCTCCATTCAGGCAACCAAGGGAAAAAGGAGCCCTAAGACCTGAGCAAACGTGGCCAGGGTTTCAGGGAAGGCTCTGCGTGGTGACTATGCGGATGCCCTGTACTCCCGGGGCACTGCTGAGTCCCCAGTGAATTCTGATCCAGTCAACTGACCCACACACGGTTCATTCAGGATGGGTGTAAGCTTGATTGGAGGCCAGTACCCAACTACCCAACTTGGACAGATTTGTCAGGAACTGACAGACCATTCATAAGAGAGCACAATTACCTACTTATAGTTGATCACAGAGTGTGACTGCAATTAACTACTTTTAACCATTAAAGGTGACATTTTCCAAAGCTACAAACTTCTAGTTAGAAGGTGATTAACTTCTGGGGATCTAATACACAGCACGGTGACTATAGTTAACAATAGGTTATTATATACTCGAAAGTTGCAAAGAGAGGAAATCTTAAATGTTCTCACCACAAAAACAATAAAGTGTAATTATGTGAGGCTATGGATGTGTTAACTAACCTTACTATGGTAATCACTTCTCAATATATACATGTATCAAATCATCGCATTGTACACGTTAAACTCACATAATTTTATACATCAATTATATCTCAGTAAAGTAGGGGGAAAAGGAAAATTGCTTCAAGCAAAAAATCAATGTGTACACTGAAAATGCATAAATTCAGAATTCACATCTGAAAGTATTGACCAATTATCCTCTCTCTAGGTTCTGAAATAAAAATCAAGCCAGGCTCTTGGACGATCACATTGCGAGGACTCAGCACGGCTGGATAAAAAGCACTGTTGCAGTAAAGTAGGTCCTTTCTTAGAAATGGAACAGACAAAGCCTTTCATTTATTATTCATCGTGCCTTGTGCCCATGTCAACTCCTGATTAATAATTAAAATTAATCTCATTACAGAAGATTTCATTACAGGATAATTTAATTAAATGATGAATTGGCTCCCAGATGTTACCTTCTGTGCCATCTTTTAAATAATGCTGATGATGACACAGGGATTCGCTAAGTATCAGTCTGGCCTCAAGAAAATAAATTATTTATAGGGTTCTGCCATTCTGCCGACAATAAATGATACTGATCACACCTATGCTGTATCCTTCTCCAAAGTCACATTTTCACAAGATGTCTGATATTTTCACAAAATTTTTAATGTCCATTGGAAATTTAGGGCCATGATTTTGTCAGTCACAAAAATGTATTTATTTGGTGAAAATTTTAATTCACAGAACCTATTCATTTTAAAGGAGAAGTATACAAAGGAATCTCAGAAACTAAAATCTGAAATTTCAACTTCAAAATAACAATGAGGAGGAATACATTAATCAATTTTTGCACTTTTGGAGCAGAAAAGTTCAATTATGCAAAAATAATCAAGCAACATTAGTAATAAAACTTCAGAATTTTGTTTGATTTCTATACAATGAAAAAGTCCCCAGTAAAAAGAGTCTCACAAAGTCCATGTACTTTTTTCAATTTGCCATGAACCAACATAAAGCAGAAATTTTAAGGGCTTCCATACCACATACTTCACTGCTATCCTGCTTTCACTGCACTTTGCAGAATAAATCAGCATAAGAAGAAATGAAACCCATCAACCCAGACTTTTAGGGGGTGAAAATATTTAAGAGACTTTTTTTTATTAACTTGGGGAAAATCTGAGCTTTTTGAATGCCATAGTGCATGACAAAATCTAGGCCATTTCAAAACTTATCAGCCAAACATATAGGTTTTAATTATTCTGCTTGGTTTATTTTAAGGATTTTGATCCAAAATAAGATACTTATATATTAAAATCTCAGTCTAAGACAGTAGTTTTGGATTTTTGTTATTTCTACTAGCAGAGGGCAGATTTTTCTTAAATGGGATTTAGAAAATGTGACATAATCTTCCTATAAAGAAATGTATTGCTCAAAAAGATACATGCACCCCAATGTTCATAGCAGCACTATTTAAAGGCAAATATCAAATGATATCAGTTATGGGTGGAATCTAAAAAAATGATACAACTAAATGTATTTACAAAACAGAAATAGACTCTCAGACATAGCAAACAAACTTACGGTTACCAAAGGGGAAAGGGAGAGGAGGGTTAAATTTAAGAGTTTGGGATTAACAGATACACACTACTGTATATAAAATAGATGACCAACAAGGACCTACTGTATAACACAGGGAACTATATTCAATATCTTATAATAACTTATAATAGAAAAGAAGCTGAGAAAAGAATATATGAATATACGTGTGTGTGTGGTATGTAACTGAATCACTTTGCTGTACACCTGAAACTAACACAGCATTGTAAATCAACTATACTTCAATTTTTAAAAAAGGGATTCGCAATGTTTTAGAAGTGTAACATACGGCATACATATAACAAAGAACATAAACCTTAAAAAAAAAAATGTATTGCTTCAGTAGTGTTTTGTTTTTTTCAAAAAACTCATTAACAGAGTGGGTAATTTATAATTACAGAGCAATAAACTGTACTGTCATATCTTTGACATACACTATTTGCTGGCTAATCAGCAATATAACTGCTATAATCAAAGCATCTCAGAGGTGGGTCGTATCTTGAAAGGCACCGTCTAGAAGTCTATCTTCTATCCGATGTATGAATTCCCTCAACATTCAACAACAAGGAGATGGTCTTGACTTGAGTATTTCTACCAGAGCCACAGTCACAATTTTTCAGGGCAGCCTATTTCATTTTCAGTCAGCTGATAGGATTAGAAAGTTCTCGTACAGGCCCTTTCTGAATCACTGGAGATTTTCCACTGTTTTCCCTTTTTCTCTCCTTCATACTACACATTTTTCATTCAACGGGCAAGTTCCCATCTCTGGCCAAGCTGATCTCCCTTCCTTGGATAGCTCTTGCTTATTCCTTTGCATTTTGATCTCTTTCTCTGCCAAGTCAGGTCATTTCTTCTATAGAGTTGATCCCAAACATGTCCCATTTACTTCCACAAGTAATCCTTATTAACCCTATTGTGGTTTGTATCATGTGGATTTACATGCAGCTATATACTCTACAACAATGGCGGGTCTCAAGCAAATAACACAAGGGAATTGTGGGAAAATGTTATGCCTTTTGAGAAATACCAAGTATTTAATTCTATCAGTATGAACTGGTAACAGTGTTACAAGAAGACATACGACTACTTTTGCAATGTAAAATCAGTCATAAGCATACATAGTTCTCATAAAATTAATTAATAACTCACCCAAGACTGTATGTTTCCAAGATTTTCTATTAATTGATGTTTGTGACTTGTTCTTTCATAGTAGACAGGCTAAGGTTTTCTAAAACTATAAAAAAACATTTTTTTTTCTGTGAATTGGGAAAGAATTATCATTTCACTTCCAATTTCCCAGCTAGAATTTCAGCTCTTTCATGAGGGGTTACATTGCTATTTTTTATATTCCTCTTTAGTATCTGTAAATGTTTTATAGTAGTTACTCAACAGGTATGGGCTCTAGACTGGGAATGGATTTGCTAGGGCAGAATAAGACTCTTAGGGTAGATATTATCTATATTGGGAAAATAGAAATGGGAAAAATAAACTCAAAAATGTTTTAAAACTTTGAAAAGTTTGGATGGTATAAAAACAAACCCAATCCTTGAATCACAATATACTAGAATTAATTGTCACCACTCCAAGAACTAGGAGAGGCTGCTGCTTTAGGAAGCAACATAAACATCCATTGATGGAGGAATGGATAAAGAAGTTGTGGTATATATATACAATGGAATATTACTCAGCCATAAAAAAGAATGAATAATGCCATTTGCAGAGACATGGATGGATTTAGAGATTGTCATACTGAGTGAAGTAAGTCAGACAGATAAAGACAAATATCATATGATATTGCTTATATGGGGAATCTAAAAAAAATGTTACAAATGAACCTATTTACAAAACAGAAATAGAGTCATAGATGTAGAAAACAAACTTACGGTTGCCATGGGGGAAAGACAGGGGGAGGGATAAATTGGGAGACTGGGATTGACATATATGCACTACTATATATAAAATAAATAACTAATAAGAACCTACTGTATAGTACAGGGAACTCTACTCAATACTCTGTAATGACCTATATGGGAATAGAATCTAAAAAAGAGTGAATATATGTATATGTATAACTGATTCACTTTGCTGTATGGCAGAAACTAACACAACATTGTAAATCAACTATACTCCAATAAAAATTTATTTAAAAAAAAATAAAGATTAGGCAAATAAATGAAAGATACTTTGAAAATGACAGAGTAGAAAAACTTCCTTACACTCAAGTGGCCCTCTATTTTTTTTGAACTGAATTAAATCTTCAAGTCTTTGAAGTTGATATCAGATGAGACTCTCACGTAAACATCCAGTAACATTTTTATAAGCCAAATGTTTACCCGTAATGTCTTCTGCAAACCTGTGGATTTACCAAAACAATCTATCTTCAAGATTTTAAAATTCATCAATATTGAGTCTTTTTTTAAAATCTGTGTGTGTCTTTATTTTCCTTTATTTATTTATTTATTTATTTTTCAATATTGAGTCTTGAGGGACAACTTTCAATATACACACTTGTCTGGTATTTCTTGCCTATTTCTCTATCCATACAAAATACTGAACTGGATTTAATTAGTGACTACATTTGAAAATACTTATCAGTGGAGGAAAACTAGAAGATAATTTTAAATAAATGACATATAGGAGACAGATCTTATTTCTCTATATATTTCATTTTCTCCCTAAAAGCAGATTATTTAAACCAGGTATTTTATCTCTTTAGAGAATGCTAATGAGTATTATCATTTATTGAGCATTTAATATGTGTTAAATGATCACTACCAATATTTATCTAAATAAAGCCTTAAATCCATTAAATGAAATAGGTTAATTTCTCCTACAATAAAGATAAAGATAGTTAAACAAAGGTAACTTAATTAATTTGCCAACAGTCGTACAGCTAGTGAATGGTGGGATAGGGATTAAAACCTATGTCTGTGTGAATCCATATAATAATAACTTTCGACAATATTTTAATAATTCCAGTTTTTAAATGTTAGTGTCTTCCATGTCTTATCTCATGAAATCTTTACATAACCAACCCTATGAAATTGGGTACTTGTTTTTTTTTTTTTTTTTGCAGTACGTTGGCCTCTCACTGATGTGGCCTCTCCCGTTGTGCATCACAGGCTCCGAACGCTCAGGCTCAGCGGCCATGGCTCACGGGCCCAGCCGCCCCGCGGCATGTGGGATCTTCCCGGACCGGGGCACGAACCCGTGTCCCCTGCACCGGCAGGTGGACTCTCAACCACTGCGCCACCGGGGAAGCCCAGGTACTTGTTTTTTTAATTGAAGTAAACTTGCTTTATAATGTTGTGTTAGCTTCTGCTATACAATGAAGTGAATCAGCCATCTGTATACCTATATCCCCTCCCTCCCACTCCCCCATCCTACCACTCTAGGTGGTCACAGAGTACTGAGCTGATCTCCCTGTGCTATACAGCGGGTTCCCACTAGCTATCTCTTTTACACATGGTAGTGTATTTATGTCAAACTAAATCTCCCAGTTTGTCCCACCCTCACCTTCCCCCCACTGTGTCCACATGTCTGTTCTTTACATCTATGTCTGTACTCTCAACAGCACTAGTTTTGGGATGGGAAAACTAGTCATAAAGAGGTAAAATAATTTTCCTACTACTAAGGTGGAGAACCAAGCTGTAATATCATATCAGGCAGTCTGACTGCTTGGCATTGCTCTTAACCTCTCCTCTAACATCACGTTCTCAAAGCCTCTATCTAACCCCCCCTTTACCCCAAAGAGTTACACTGGTTATATATACGATCCTGAACTTTATTAAAAGTCTACCAGCTTGACCCATATGGAAATGACACAAACCAGTTTGCAGTCTCTAGGAACTTCTTCCATCTCACATCTCCCAATCCACACAACCTGTCATCTATGTCATTTAACACATATTAAATGCTCAACACATATTAAATGGACAACTGCAGTGGCCTTTCACCTGTTCTTTAAGCATCTAGTTTTTTCTCTCTCCAGGGCATATACATATGAAACAGTCTCTATAGATTGATTTGTAAGAAAAGAATGACTATTACTCAATATAATTTCTAGAAATTTTCTGATATAAAAGATAAAGAATCACTAGTTTCTTGTGCAGGTCCACTTACTGAATTGTATCCAGAATTTTGACCCTAGAATAGTAAAAGACACTTTAGAAGCAGAAAACCTCCTAGTACGTTTTTATCACTGAGGGAAACCAATACTTTTAGCCTTTTTTTTTTTTTTTAACCTCCTGTGAACCTCAAATTCCTCCCTGTGCTGCTCCCTATGTATCATGATCAATATGGAATCCCACTGATCTTTTCTCTGGTTTTAATTTGTTTTTAATTTATTTGTAATATCTTTGAGCACTAATTTTAAGGTCCTGTGAAAAATAGCTCTTAAAATCAATATTAGTATTTTATTAGTGTTTACCTAACAATAACTGTAAGATGTAGGGATTTGAACAAAAGATCAAATTACGTATCACTGCACTGAAAAGAAGGACCATAATCTCTACTTTGACATAACTCATGCTGGGCCAAGGGTGAGGCATGAGTCTTCAGCAATAGGTACCCTTGGGAGGTCAAGAAATAGGGAGGATGGAGCCAAGGAGAGAGCCCAAAGAGGCTTGGTTCAGGCAGACACTGAGAGCCCGGAAAGGCCAAGTGATGGAACAGGCAGAGCCACTGGAGACCACAATGCCACCTGTATTTAAAAAACAAAGGGAGTCAGCTAGTTGCCCATTAGGCAGCACTTCATCCACAGCAAAGAAATGAGGTAGGTAAGTCAGATCTCTAGAGAAGAGTGAATCACCCAGTCCAGCCAAGCAGGCAAGATCTCAATCCCAACAGAGGATCAGAGCCCTCTAAACACAAGGGGGTGGACGGGTCCAGTTCTGCAGCCGCAAAGCCCTGCCCAATGTTGACCCACCCTACCAGACACCGCTGACGGCAGCAGAACTCACCCCACTCTGCCAGCTTAAGGGGCTGAGGTCCCTCAGCACATGTCAAGCTCTAGTCAAGACTGGCTCTGGATCTGGGCTGCTCTGGGCATCACTGCCTCCACATGTGAGGGAACAGAAAAGAAGGCAGAGGCTGCACTTATCTTCCCAAATCTGAACCCATAAAGAGGTGTGGAAGTCCCCTCAGGGTCTTCCTAGGAAAGGATCTATAAAGCATAAGAGGCAAAGAGGCAGAGCCCGACACAGGAACTGGGAGATACAGCGTTACAACAGAACTAACTATAAGGCAGGTGGGTGATGATAGAGAGGGCTCAGTTTATGACTTGTGAAAAGCTAGTGGCTGCTGGGAGAAAGGGAGTGTGGCAAGGGTTGAGGTCAGCAAACTTACTTCCTGCTTTCCTGTAGCTGAGCCAGCCGGAAGCACACAGCCACACCCATTGCCTATGGCTGCTTTCTCCTTCAGGGGCCGACTGAGCCATTGAAACCAGGACAATAGGGCCACAAAGCCTAAAACATTTACTACCTGGCCCTCTCCACAAAGAGTCTGCTGATCTCTGCCGTAGAGAAATACCGGTCTATCTATATGCAAATTTATACATGCAGGTAAGTGCACACAATGAAAATTTAGAATTTTAAGATTGGAAAGGACAGACCATAAAAACAACATAAAGTCAATCTCCACAGCTAACCCACACTAGTAAGATGGATCACACAGATGTGGATATTAGTAATTCTGATCATGACAAAATGGTCCACACCAATAAGATATGCTATTTCAGTTCTCTGTATGTATGTATGTTTTTTCCTCACCCAATCAATGTTTGCCTTCCACAATATGCTCTATAAGTTTCCAGAAAAAGAACTAACAAAACTTGAAAGACATTAATCTGATTTTTTTTTTTTTTTTTTTTGCGGTATGCGGGCCTCGCACTGTTGCGGCCTCTCCCCTTGTGGAGCACAGGCACCGGATGCGCAGGCTCAGCGGCCATGGCTCACGGGCTTAGCCGCTCCGCGGCATGTGGGATCTTCCCGGACCGGGGCACAAACCCGTGTCCCTCTGCATCAGCAGGCGGACTCTCAACCACTGTGCCACCAGGGAAGCCCTGATATTTTTTTTATATCGGCTTATTTTTCTAATAAAAATTTTTCTTTTAATTTATTATTATTATCATCATTATTATTAAGATCTATATTCAAGAAAGTCCATGAAAATTTTCATTCAACAAGTGTTTACTGAAAACCTACTCTGTGCCATAAGCTATGCTGGGATCCAGCTTGAACCAGAAAAATAACCTAGCATTGGTTTTCTATCTTTTCCCTTTCACAGGAAACCTCTATTTTCCCAACACAGTAGAAGGATTTTGTACATTTATTTTACATAAAAATAGTTCATAAAACCAAAATAATAAATACCAGTATATGCACTTCTAAATTGAGTTCTTGAAAAAAGTTGGTGGTCAGGTATTATATTTGACACTTCTCTCACCACAAAATACCAAAAACAAAACCCCAAAAAACCCAGAATTTTAAATCTTCACGGATTTTAGATTTCTTATATTTTCTTCAAAATTACAGAAGCTGAAATATTATTATAGACACTGCTTGAAATTATCTTGGGGGAGAGTAGAATACAGTATAAATTTTCTGTCATATGAAGAGACGCACTGCATAAAACATAGTGCACTTTTCCAAATTTAAGAATTTTAATTATGTTTCTAATATGAAGCTACAGCAAGACTTGTCATCAGTTGAGAGGTTACATGAATTATATATGAACTGGTATCCAATTTTCAAGTTGCCTTTGAAAACCTGAGGAGCTTATTTTCAAAATTAGAAAAATAAATCAATAATATTTGAACTTGTTCAGATGGAGGTAGAAATTTCTTTAAAAGTTAATGGATGAGTTTTAACCCCAAAGAAGTCCTTTTATTATCTGAGAAATAAGAGTGGCTACCCAGATAGATCCAGATACTACACCAAGGAGCTTCTTGTAGATGTGTTTGTACCACCTCTTCCTGATGTGTGCCTTATCACCTGAGGAGAGACTATGAAACATCTTTAAGATTACAGAAATAATGGTGATAATTTTATCATTTTTGTCTATGTTAACACATAAAACCTAGTCATTGGAAAATAAGTTTTTGGAAGTATTGACCCCTGATACTTTCACTCCTATTCCTCTTCCTGCTCGCTCTCTCTCACACACACACATACACACACGTTCACATGCACTAATAATCCTTGATTATCCACTAGAACCACACTATCAACTATTAAGTTATTACATACTTGTTAAAAAATGCACATTTATACTGAGCCATTTGGAGATACTAATAATGATAGTTTTAGTAAGAAATGAAAGTACTGTCTTTGAATTTTATAACTGTTTCTGTTAACCAAAGGTTATATAATTTTTCAGCCTCTAATTCAGATGGATTACACTGCGTCTTTATTAAAACAAAAAAAAAATGGAAAGAACCAGTAGCAAGACCTTTTCACTTTTGTTGAAATTCAAACTCAGAAACCTAGGCAACACTCTGCAGTTCATAGTCTCAAAGCTCTCCTTGGAGTCACTTTAATTCTTAATGTCTTAATTACTTGCACTTATTAAATAATTGAAACTCTCTAGCAAACAAAAGACGAGATGGCTATCCTTCTCCCTGACCAACATGATGGCATGAGCTTATTTGAAAAAGAGAAAAACAAGAATTATGGTGGCTTGGGGAGATGTGCTAATGAGTAGAAAAATGTAAAGCCTGTAGTCATCAGGGGTTTTTTTGATACATAAACACACACACACATACACAGATTTTGTACTGACATATATTAGATATAGATATATAGAATGGAAATGCATTTTGTCCTGATCGATAATACTTACATTTAGAAACAATCACTAGAATCATAGTCCCTCAAAGATAGCAGGTTGGTTAGAGATCAACTTGTTGTATTTCCTTAGCAGCAGGCATGTGCAGTGCACATGCAAATTTTGTAAGGCACAGAAAGTCTAAAATGTGTTTGTAAAATATGATCATTTTATGCTACTAGTTTTAATTAAAGTTCTGTATATTGGTTCATTCAGTATTCATTCAGTATTTGTAAGGCATACTGCTTCTGAATTTCTTTTATATATGTCTATTCATGAGATTCACTGGCAATTATAGCATGTTACAATAGTCAAGATATAGTTACATCACATAACGTGCATCATATAAAAGTCAATGCAACTTTACCTCAGAATCAGCTCCTACTACTGACATTCCGGTGTCTGTTCCTTTGGAAAACAGCCTCAATTATCATGAGGATCAATATTATAAATATTTTAAAGACGGAATTGTAAGCATTTGCTAAATAAATTAATGAATAAAATTAGCTTCAGGTTTACTCATTCACTATGCTTTCTTCTCAGTAGCCTTGTATTCCAAGTGTTCAAAGTCTCCAGGCTTTTATAATGATATACTAATCATGTGTTTCTTGTAGGAAAAGCCATCTTTAATTCTGGGTAGAGTGCAGACATCAATGGAAGACTGTCTATGGTACTAGTCACAAGTATTCATATCTAAAAATTAAAGGAGAACAGTCTTTTATAGCACAATGATTATACAACTCAATTTTCTGTAGAGGCCTTGGTTTACTTATTGTTCTATATTACTACTTGTAGTGCCTTTTTCTACTCTCAAAAGTGTCTCCGTTTAAGGAATAAATAGTAAAGCCATTCAATCTAAAGAACCAATGCTCACCCTTTTACCCTTCAGTAATTATTACCTATGTCTGGTCTCAACTTCCAGTCAAGATGCTTCCATATTGTCAGTCACTGACATACCTCTGGTGGCTCAGAAACCGTAACAATAATAAACACAATAGGAAAATATAAAGTCAAAAGCTGTAATAGAGATTTTTTTTAAATATGGTAATTATCTTTAGGCAAGAAATAGAAAAGTAGTAAGGGAGGCAGAAGCCATGGACCTCTATGTCTAGAAGCAAGTGGGAAAACCTATGGCCTCTAAGTCTAGAAGCAGGTGGGACTTAGGCTCCTAAGCATCATGAGATCGGGGACCACACCCAGGATCACTAATTGAAACTAAGCTAAATGAGGTCTGACTGCCTCTCTCACACCCAATTTCATTTCATTGTGAAAGACTGTGTGGAAAAAAATTTTGCAAACAACAACTCACAGAAATTTAAAAAGAACAGAAGATATAAATATTACAAACTGAAAATACTGAAAGGAAATTTAAAATTTTGTTGAAATAAACAGACGTTGCAGAGCAATGAGAGGATCTACCACATATCTGATAGCAGTTGTAGAAAAGAGATTATAAATATATTTTATAGATAAAGATATACAGATTATGGGTAAGATAATAGATAAAAAATATTTGGAGATATAAAAGTAAGAATTTTCAAAAAGTTATATCATTTTTCAAGTCAATAATTTATCATACAGGATAAATAAAGCTAAATCTATAAATAAAATTGCAAACAAAAGATTAGTTACTGCCAAAAGTCATTAGAGAGAAAAAGAAATGGCAGATTATTAACAAAGGAGCACCCACTGGAATGACAGGAGTTTTTAATCAGCAACAGAGGTCCTTCATTTACTCGAAAAATATTTTATTTTTTACTGTGCTCCAGGCAGAAGACAATAAGATAACATCTTTAAAGTGTTAAGGAGAAAATAAATGTTAATTTAGAATTTTATACCCAGCTAAATTATTATTCAAAAATGAAATTTTTAAAAAGCCACCCTTAGATCAACTCTGAGTCAATTATTTAAAGATATACTTTAGTACGTAGAAAAATAAATCCAGAAGGATGCAACAGAAGAAAAGAGAAAAATATATTGTAAATTTAATCAACTATTTACTGTAAAATAATAATTATATTCCATTTCAAAAAAAGTAGAACTGAAACTTTAGTCAATATTAACAATGAGAATTATCCACTGAGCATTTGTAACATGTCAAGGTATAGTCAGAAAGAGGATATAAATACAGATTAACTCCAGACTCTAAAATGTAAAATAATTTATGTATATTTAAAAAGTAAAGCGATTCCTAAAGAAGTAGAACTACAATATAACTTTCAAATAAGCAGAGTAGAAGTAAAACAAAATACAGAAAGCTTTAGCAATCCAGTAGAGCACAGGAAGGGGGAAAGAAAAGAGCAAAAAAAACGAATGTTAATTGAAAACTCAAAAGAAGATAATAAATATAAATATACCTGCAAACACAAGAAATGTTAACAATAAACTTCCTAATTCAAAGACAGGAATTATCAGAGCTATCTAAAAATAAAGAAATCAAGCTTGTTCTACTTGGAAGAGACACCCCTAAAACAAAACCATGCGAAACAACTGTTTTAAAAATGAGAGCATGGGGATGGAAGGAGGAACACTGAAAAAATACTAACCAAAAACAAAGCTAATATAGTAATGTTATGAAAAAATAAAGTTAAAGTAAAAAAATAGGAGTAAAAAGATACATTGTCCACTAACAGAAGGGAAAGTCCAGCAAGAAGATATAATAATTACAAACTTGTATGCACACACAACATAACCTCAAAACATACAAAGTAAAAACTGAGTCACAGAGTAAAAAGAATAATAATAAATAACAGACACAATCTTAAAGGGAGATTTTTATTCATCTAGCTTCATGGCAATTGATATCTAAATTCTGACTAACTCTAAGCACAGAAACACTAATCCCCCAGTTGTCTCTAGACCTGAAATTCTCCACCATTTGAAAGATATAATCACGTGGATATCCTCAGAGATTTAAGCAAATCCCTGAGAATAAAAAAACCCCACCCAAGAGCTGTGAAGAGAGGCTTCCTGGGGTTTAAAATATGGTAAGGGAGGTTGAAGAGGAGAAGCGTGGATAGGGTTTTATTATGCTCTAGATTCCGTCAGAAGGAGGGCTGACTAGATGGCATAGCCTTTGAGGTGCCTGCTGCAAGTGCGGTTAGTAAAAATGCTTTAAATGTGGTCTCCTGTAAGTAGATTCACTGCTTGGACACAACTCCACAGATTCATACAGACTTTAGAAAAATGGTATTTTTTGTTCAGATGATCACATTCATACAGTGTTGACTGCCTTTAAAAAAAAAAAAAAAAGTGAATGATGCCAAAGGAAGTGAAAGAAGAAAGTAGAAAGCGCAGTCCAGGTCTCAACAGGGCAACCCAAAATTAGAAACACTTAGATAAAATGAGAGTACAATAATAGGTAAAAATAAGCAAAAATGACATCCGTAAGTGGTGTTGATAGTGGTACAGAACATGTTCAGGTATCCTGGGTGTTTAAAAGGGCAGTTAAAGCTGCTGAAGTAACTAAATTAGTTCAAGAGACTCTGGATGGTGAAAAACATTTGTTTACTTTTTGAACTGGAGCATATGGACAGCAGAATAAAAAGAGAATCCAGAAAGAATAAACCAAGTGCAAGTTTTGTCAGATGAGAGACAGAAGGCATGAAGGTGAACACAAAGGTGCCACAGGAACTAAGGTGTGAAAATAACAAGGACAAGCAAAGAGATGTCATTAGTTTTTGCTTACCTCCACAGACAAACAACAATTTTCTCTAACAGTTTATTCACTGTCAGAAAAATCTTTACATCAAATTCTAAACAGTCACCAAAGAGTATTTGGCTACAAAATTCTGTTTCTAAGTTTGTGATAATTCTGCTCACATCTTCCCCTTTTGTTAGTTCTATGTTCAGTGGAGCCAGCAAACAATAACCAGTCACACCCACAGAAAGTTCCAACAATTACCACAAATCAGACTTAAATTGCTCACAAAGTGTCATGCTTCAGAAAAAAAGCAATTCCAATTGAACAACCACATGCTAAGAAACAAAGCACTAGGACATCATCACCCTGAACTATAGATCAACAAACAAATACAAGTTAATTTCCACAGAAGTATATATTTTTATCTTAAAAGCTGCAAGAATAAAAGAAAGTGTCATTACAAGATAAATAGTGTGGTCACACTTGTATAAGAGATAAATAAAGGGACTTCCCTGGTGGTCCAGTGGCTAAGACTCCATGCTTCCACTGAAGGGGACCCAGGTTCGATCCCTCGTCAGGGAACTAGATCCCACATGCCGCAACAAAGATTCCGCCTGCTTCAACTAAGACCCAGTGCAGCCAAATAAATAAATATTTTTTAAGAAAGAGATAAATGATACATGGATGGATGGATGGATGGATGATTAAGGGTGAAATTGAGAATGGTTATATAAAAATTCAGATGGATACACACAAAACTATTTATGTGGATATCACCTAGGGACTAGGAGTGTCATGATGAGAAGGTGGCATTCTTTTTTGTTTCATATACTTAAGAACACTTTGACTCCAGAAATTGGATATGTGTTATTTATCATTATTTTTATGTTTATTAATCTAAGCAAATTATTCCAAATAGTGGTATAACAGTAATAAATATAAACTTAGAATTCTGTTAAATTAGGATTATTCCAACATAAAACCAGAGAAGGAGACCAGAAATACACTGTTATTATTAGTACTTATACAAATTGTTAATAATAAAATCATAATTACTTTGGTCCCAATGCTTGCCCAGAACTGATGACTGGATTTGTTACATGAAGTTGAGATTCTTTGGAGCATTATGAAGATCTGCAGTCACTTATTTGGTAGTTACAGGTGTGGACTATTAGCTATTGAAATGAGCTGCCCCTGAGTGTTTCCATGTCTCAAGGTCCCAGAGCCTTCTGACCTTTTTTTTTGACCTTTTGATATACCAAGAGAATGAACAGAGCTGTACAGTTCTGAGCAGCTGCTTGATGGTGATAACATCTCCTAGGGTAGACTCTGTCTCCTAGCCCCATTTCTGTCTCTCTTTATCATTTTCTTTCTTGTTCCAAAATGAACAAGGAATTTAGATGAGGCCCCAACAGTCCAAAATGAATAAAACAAGCTTAGGCTTCTATGCAGGCCAAAAGAAGAAAATGCTGTTAAGCCACTCGGACACAGGGAAGGTACCAGAGGGCCTGAATGTTGCATGGAGGGCAGGATCATCAACAGTTATTGATAGTTAGGAAGTGGTCAGAGCCTTTGCTCCCCCTGATAGTACCTTGAACTAATAGGTACAAGGCAAAGGAAGACTGTACCAGAGGATCAAAACAGTGATTTGAGGAAAACACTGAGATGAATACTTTATGTATCTGTTAGATGGGGTAAGAGGCAAAACACAGTATTAATGAATAGCCATATATAAGTAAGGAAGGGCCAAAGAGGGGTAGGGTAGAAATTCAATGGAAAGTAATTAAACAACAACATGACAGTGGTGGAATTGGCAGGCTAAAGTAATATTTCAATGAGCACTTGAGTATTAATTTTCTGAATTATCAAATTACCTAAAAAAGAGCATCTACCAACAAATAACTTCACTACCCAGAAAAATCTGCTCTAGCATACGTCACCTTAACTAATACCCAGGGTAAAACCTATTTACATAGCTGATTATAGAACTATATTGGTTACGGTTGTACACTTAAGGCTATAAGAGTTTTACCTTGGGGCCCATAACCATGTGAGGTGGAAGGATTATACCTGAGAATTTAACAGAACAAATAAATGCAGCTTATTTATTTTTTATATGTTCATCTACACACCTTCTAATATTAAAGAAATCTCTATGTAAATCTTCACTATTATTAACTATTTGCTGAGAAAAAAGTAAAGCAAGCTGCCAGGCTTTTGAGAGAACTAGGGAGTTTTCAGTTCACTGAAGTGAGAATTAAAGTCTCTTCAACAGGAATACAAATCACGTACCCACCTCCATGGTGATATCAGCTGAAAGGCGTCCTTGGGCCCTAGCAGGCTTTGCCGGATGCTCTATGGGAAAGCAGAAGTGCTTTCTGGAGTATGTGTTGCGTAGTCCCACAGCTTGGTCCCGTTAGGCCAGACCTTTCTGCTGACACTTAGAAAAACACTCTGTTCCTGTTGATTTTACATCTCCCCCTTTTTAGAAATTACCACACTGTGGCTGCCACTTTATTTTAATAAGAATTTCTACCAGAAGATGCAAACCAGCTTTTTATAACACAAATCTTAGCAGTGGAAAAAAGAAAAATGCTTTCAAAAGGAACTAAAGTAAGAATCAACGTACCTTCCTGATCATTACTACAGAATACATTT
Source organism: Neophocaena asiaeorientalis asiaeorientalis (assembly GCF_003031525.2). Lineage (NCBI taxonomy): Eukaryota > Metazoa > Chordata > Mammalia > Artiodactyla > Phocoenidae > Neophocaena > Neophocaena asiaeorientalis. Next base: position 3,937,992 of record NW_020174698.1, read on the forward strand.
CTTACCAAAATTTAATTCTACAAGCTTCCTGCTTGTGTCATGACTAAGTTCAAATTTTTACTTCTATTTAAAGACCCTATGAATTTGCTCCAGTCACCCTAATCACTTCTGATCCTAACATTTATTTAGAATCTTTCCACTTTTCTATCAGTGGCACTTAACTTTCATTAATCTCCACTCTGGGGGAAAATTCTCCGCAAATTTTCTGAATTTAAGAATAGGTGATAAATTGAGTTTGGGATTAACATATGCATGCTAATATATATATTCGATAAAATAGGTAAACAAGAACCTACTGTATAGCACAGGGAACTATACTCAATATCTTGTAATAACCTATAATGGAAAAGAGTCTGAAAAAGAATATATGTACATATATATGTATATATATATAACTGAATCACTTTGCTGTATACTTGAAACTAACACAACATTGTAAATTAACTACACTTCAATAAAAAAAATTTAAAGAACAGTTGATAACCAAATCTCAAATAAAAATAGATTTTTTCTATTTGCTCAATAATGTCCCACAAATTATTTTTTTACTGAGGTATAGTTGATTTTCCCACAAATTAATTTCAACATAATTTTATCAATTAAAAATACAGTTTACATATGATTAAAGAAATATCTCACCTTAAGTTTGAAATCACCAATAAGAAGAGAAAAAAAGAATCACCAGCTTTCCTAGAAAACACTTAGTTTTAACACTCGATGCATTTCCAAAAGCATTGGGAAAATATAAAAAACAGACTCTGTGGTTGTTGTCCTGAATAGTATCTGCAGCCTCCCCTGACTACACAGCTGTACAAGCTAAGTGTGATGTAGTGGCCTGAAAACTGAAATTCTGTGCCGCTTCAGTAATCACAGATCCCTACTGTCCAGGGGCTCCATTAACCATGTTCCAGGAGACTGGCTCCCGTCCATGCAGGTGGATTTCCCTTCAGCTTAGATATGTCCTTCCACCAAGGAGAATTAGGGGAAGTAAAATATTATACAGAATGTTCTTTTAAAGTTGTATTAGAAAATCAGCCATCACCCAAAATTACACACCCATATTAGACAAGTAGGGAAAACAAGGTGATCCTGACATTGGATCATAATGGATTCCAATTTCAGCTAGAAATTTCAATTGATTTGCAGTTCCCATCACCAACTACTGAAAGGAGAGAGCTATAGATTACTTTATAGCACCATATAAAATGCTTTATGGGCTGAAAAGGTTATAACCATTAAGGATGATGAAGAAAGTAAAATCAAAATAAAATTAATCATGTATAATATTTGCTTTTGATTAATATGATTGTAATATTGCCACGTTAACTAGATGTTAGTTCTTGAGAAGTATGGTTTGAGAAGCTGAAATATTTTCATGCAGAAGACAAGTTATATCAGTGTGCCCAGAAGAAAAACAGTACTTTATTACCATTTGTGAGAATTAATCCATTCAATAAAGTAGAATAATAAAAATAAATACGTTGTATATTTTCACGTTTCATATCAAGAATAGCTAACTTTTCATCATTCACATGAAAGGAAAGAAGGTATGCATGGCTAATCTAAAATCAAAAATAGTTGACTATGAGATGTTTCTGATAGATTATTTTTCTGCAAACTAAAATTTCTCAGTAGGTTTCACTTAAGTACATAGTTAAATGGTCTTTCTAAATCAAGTAAATGCAAGTTAACGGGTAAAACTGAAAAAGGTGAGATAAGTTTTGCAAAAGTTAACAAGTTTTGTGTATAATATACAAGTTTCTATATAAAAATATGCAGTCAAACGTAAGCACCTACTGTGGTATTTAGTGTTCTCATCTATATTTTTCTTCCAGCATAACTCTGAATCAGTAATGATCAATGTATTTTTCAATTTTTGAAGTACAACTCAGAAGTCATAAGTAACCTGTATCAAATGAATGACTTGGCCATATTTACATTTTTATGGCTCTCATAACCACATATGCCTCTGTCCATAGAATTTACTCAGATACTAATGTAGAACTTATAAACTTTCTACAGCTTAAAATAATTTTTTTAAGTATAGAAATAGTTTTTAAAAATGAAGCTTCGTACCAGGATTTAGCCATTTTCAATTCCATAAAAGGTATTTTGAAAAGTTAGCATTCTAACTTTTCAAAACATACAGCCTGCCTCAGAAAAATAAGACATTAGAAAGAGCCTCATGGAAAGAGAAAAATAATTCATACACATTCTCGAATAGGATTCCTTCGTAGCAGCTTAAATATAGAGTACAATCAATGAAGGTAACAGAAAAGTCCCAGTCTAACAATTATAGAAGGAAAAGAAGCCAGATAATTATTGCAGATATTTGTGTATCAAAGAATGGAAAAGAAAATTTATAAAAGTAAAATAAAAATAAATTATATAACATAGATTCAAATGTTATCTGAATAGTTGATCATGCTTAACATATTTTGGCAATAAATAAGTAAATCTGGTTTGATTTTTTTATTGAAATAGCAACAATTAACCTCACACAGATTTCATGTTTCATTAAATTATCCTGATCAGCATCTAAATCTATTATCTCCTAGAAAAAAGACTGTAGACCAACTGGGGTAGGGAGACAAAATTAAAAAGGGAGAATTCTTCAATCTAAAAGATGTTTTCCAAAATAAAGACAATAAATATTAAATACGAATCAGAGTAAGAAGCACATAATATGCGTAGATCCACAATCTCCATCTATCTGAGAACTCTTTCCAAGTAATCTGGAGAGCACACACAGGCAGAGGGCCATTCCTCATTCCCCAGGAAGGAGTTATGTTTGGCTTGGGGCAAACTTCCTTTCTCCCGAGGGAGAGTGACAATGTCTTCCAATCATAAAAGAGAGCATCTCTTTCTCCCTAAGCCAAAATGTAACAAATAGAACTCTCTCACACTCATGTATACTCATACATACATATTTATACATAATTATACATATTAGACATATGTATATATTTATACATACTATAAATCTAATATGTAATTTATATCTTTAAAAAGTAATAAAACGTTATAGCCATGAGTTTTGAAAGAGATTTTAAAGCAAGAAAACCTAGTCAATAAAAGAAAATGAAAATAAATATAAAGAATATGAATGATCTTAAAAACTGAACATTTCTATACTTAATCCTAAACTCCTCTTTCCCATAAGGGAATATGAAGTAAACATAAACGGGCATAGTCTGACTCAATGCTATAGGAGAATGGAAGAAAGTCATATCCTGAAAGTGAAATATAGACCAAGATGGAAAGAAGAGTAAAAGAAAAAAATGAGGAGGATACAAAAGAAACAAAAAGGAATATAAATATAATAGAGGCAGGAAAAGAGTATGGAAGCAAAGAAGCTATTACAGAGGGTGATTTATAGGGAGACAATCTGCTTTGGGTGAAGATAAATGTTTGAGCAAATTCTTCCAGTTTAGTGAGGAAGAATATCTAAATGGCAGTCTAGCTGGAGAATGGCTGGAAACTAATATTTGAGGAATATAGGGAAATATTTGAGAAATAATAACAACAACAATCTATGTATATACCAATTTATAGTTTGTAATGTACTTTCACTATTTCATTTGACTTTCACCACAATGAGTTAAGTATTTTTATTACAAATAAGATGAGGAATCTGTGATTCAGCGTATTAAGTGGTTTGCCTAACATAGCTTGCGCTCTCTCTCTCTCTCTCTCTCTCTCTCTCTCTCTCTGACTCACACACACACAACCACAGCAAGTTAAGTGGTACCACCAGGACTTGAACCTACATCTCCAAATGTTTTAATTATATTTGCCAACATCCACTCAAGCACTTAACCAAGAACCTATTAATTCCTCCCTTTTCCCCCATTATATTTAATCCATTAGAAAATCCATAAATGAGATCCACAGCATTTCTTATGCCATCCAGCCATGGTCTGCCTCTGCCACCGCAGGCTTTTGACATACTACTTCTTTCTTCTGGAAAACTCTCCCCTACACCTCCTCACCCTTCCGCCTTCACACAATCACCCATCCTTCCACTCAACATAATTAATTCCTACTCATGATCTCAATCACAACTCTCTCAGTACAACTTCAGTGTTGTACAGCAAGCAGTGTTACTTGCTTTCATAAAACCATGAACCTATTCTCCATAGTACTGGTCAGTTGTACTTTTACAGTTTTTTGCTTGCGATTATTTGATTAATATTTGCCCTACCACTAGACTCTAAGTTCCATGCATACAGGGTCCACATGTGTTCTTTTTCTTTTCCTTTTTCTTCCCTCATTCTTATTTATTTATTCATTAATTGATTGCTAACTGTGTCCCCACTACCCAGCACAGCACAGAGCCTATGTTGTACACAAGTTTTATAAACATTCCCGAATAAGAATGAATGGAGTTTACATTCTAGGGGCAGCAGATCATACAGGGCTTGTAGGTAAGGAATTTGGTTTTTTAGCTGAGTGCAGTGGGAAGCTACTGAAGGATTTTGGGAGTGAAGGGGGTATGATCTAATTTAAAATTTTTAAAAATTGACTCCTTCCATTGTATAAAGAAAAGACAGGACACAGAAGAGAGAATAAGGAAGGGATACCTGCTTGAAGCAGCAGCAATGGTCCAGAAGATGAATTACCACAGCCTGGCAGGGGCAAAGCAGTAGAAACTAGAAAGATGTGAACAGACCGGGCACATATTGGCCAAAAAATGGACAGGCTTTGATAATGGTAATGGGCTGTATATGGGGAATGAGCAAGAAGAAAACAGTGAAACTTAGTTTTAGGTTTGAGATACTCAAAAGACAACTAAATAGGGTAACTAACTTCAAATACAGATAAAGGGAAGAGCTCTTATGGCAGAATCATCAAAAGAAAGATTCTAAGAAATAGAAAATTAAAAAAATAATATATATATAACCTTCTTTCTAGAAATCTAATATAAAGGAAAATTTAAAAGATAAAAATCATAGTCATTTCCTACAAAATTAATGCTAGTCACAAAGTTTTTAAAGTATCCTAACACTGTAATATTTAAGAATCTGTTTTTGGACTTTGGATCTGGTAAACATGAGACACCTAAATCACACAATTGTGTCATAATCTGTGATGCTTCACATTTCTTTTCAGAGTTTTACACATTTATTTATCCTCAGGACTCCTCCAAATACAGTTCAGAGTCACTAAAGTCTTGAAGCCAATGGAAATATCATTAATGAAATCTTAATGCCATATCCAAGTACATAAGTCCTCAGAAAACTATCACCAACTGCTTGATAACCATTTCCTATGTCAATCATATGCTACAGTTTTGCTTTACAATGACAGCGGTTCACTCAGAGTTGGATTGAAAATGTTAAAATTCAAACTAATCAAAGTCATATCCTAGCATACTATACTAAAATTATATGATAAACAACTAATGGATGACAGGGAAGGAACAGGAGATACATGTTGCAATAACATATTAATAGGCAATAAATAAAGAATTATTCCGAATCAGAACTATTTATATATAGATAGATAGATAGATATAGATATAGATAGATAGATATAGTGAAGTTAAATTGTTTTCAAGTCAGAAGAAGACCTATATATAGCTGAGAAATAACAAGGCACTAAGATCCCTGTTCACCAACAACTGTTCTGCTAAGAAAAAAACTTTTCCCCTTCTGCAAGTAGACATTATTGAGGATTCTATAAAGCAGGAATTATCAAAACACAGCACAGTGTTTTCTCACAGGCTCTCCACTGTAAATTGCCAAATAAGTAGACTGTACCGCTTCACTTTCCAGGCAGTGTGACCACTGAGGCTACTGGTATGAATACAATGCTCCCTCACGCCATCATCAGAAAACCTCACACTGAAGGAAGACTGTATTTAAGACCTTGGTAATTAGCATCGAATTACAGAGGCTTTTCCAGGTATCTTTTTTCCTAGTCCCCTTCCAGTCCCCAGAACCTTCTCCCTGCTACTTGCTTCATCAATAGAAAATACTGTCTCATACCCAAAAGAATAAGATGAAGCTCTCACCCCCAAGGTCCATATGTTACCCCGGGGTTGGATCTGCTTTCTTCTTTCCACAGACTAACCTCACTTGACTCCCTTGTGCCAGAGAACTTAAAGACTGACAAGTTTCAAGCCAGAAAAAGAGATCCAGTTTCAAAGCAAATAGGCATGTTAGAACATTATCTTATTACAGTAAATGGTTTTATTAGACTTCTATTGAGGAAAGAATGGCAGAATGGTAAGATTAATAGTAAATTAATGAACACTACCCCCCAGCATTGTGGAGTGGTGTGACCTTAATCAGAAAAGGGGACAAAGATTTGTTTAAAAATGTCTACAGGGCTTTAAAACAGAACATTTTTATGGAAAAACAAAAAACAAAAAACACCTACGTTTTCCTATCACATCTGCGTATATTCATAAAGATATTACTAATAAGTTAAAATTAGAATTTTTCAAGAGTATTTATCTCTGCCTCATTTATTTAAGAATCTTTTTATTAAATTTCAAGGTTTCATTCTGTCTAAAATTACTGCCCTTCTGGATAATCATGCAACCATTATCAGACTCCACTTAAACTCGAATATATTGAAATTTGTTCCTGAAAACAAGTGTAGTATCTCCATTAAATCTTAGTTTAATACAGAGTGAGTTAAGTCAGAAAGAGAAAAACAGATATCGTATATTAACGCATATATGTGGAATCTAGAAAAATGGTACAGATGAACTGGTTTGCAAGGCAGAAAGAGAGACACAGAAGTAGAGAACAAACATATGTGAACACCAAGGGGAGAAAGGGGGGAATTGGGAGATTGGGATTGACATATATACACTAATATGTATAAAATAGATAACAAGAACCTGCTGTATAGCACAGGTAACTCCACTTCGCTGTACAGTACAAACTAACACAACATTGTAAAACAACTATACCTCATAAAATCAATCAATCTATCTATCTATCTATCTCAATTTAAATCTCTTTGATTTCCAGAGTTTGGTGATTTTTTTTTCTCATTGCCCATAAAAGAATATTGTATTGTTTTAATAAAAACAAAAAAATATATATCTTAGCATAACTACTAAAGAACCTGAATTATACTGGGAATCGTAACAAAGCTACACTATAGTCTTATCAAACATAACACTAAAAATGTTTTTCTGCGCATGTTATTTTTTGCTATATTTTGTTTTAAAGGGTGAAAATAATATTCCAGTACACCTAGAAAATCTACTAGCTATAGAAAATCATATCCACAATTATCATTTTGCAATCTTTTCTGATTCAATTTAGATAAAAAAATTCTAAAAACCTCTCTGAACAACATAAATTTTTTTAATTTATATGTTAAACTTATTTAAATAAATGCACAAAAATATAAAATTATTGAAAATAAGACAACTTGTTTTAGTCTAAAATTATTGCATATGGAATCAGGAGTCCTGGATTCAACTTCTGCTTTTTCCATTTATTAGATACAGTGTATGATTTGGGAGAGTTGCTTAACTTCTCTGATCCTAGTTATATCACCCGTAAAAATGGAGCTGATGCCTGTACTGCTGTGAAGGCTGAATTAGAAGGCTAGCACTTTCTAGCCATGTCACCTTGGGCAAGTTACACAGTTTTACAGGTCCTCAGTGTCCTCACAGATAAAATAATGGTGATTATAAATGTATCTACCTCTAAGATTGCTGTTATGAATAAATGAGATTATTTGTGTAAAGGGCTTAGAACCATGCTTGATACATAGTAAGAGCTCAGTAGCAAGATCACTATTTGCATGGTTGTCATTATACAGGGAAAATACAACAAACACAGTGTCCTAGAAAGAAAACACTCAGACAGGTTTCAGAGGCAGTCCGAGCTGGATTAGAATGCAAGGTTAACGTTAAGGTCTGAAATGCCTCCAGCCCATAGCCCTTAATGGGTACTTGATTAAATACCTACCTGTTATTATGACAACAGATTCTCAATTCAGGTGAGTCTACTCTAAAAGGAAAACTCCTCCTTTCAAACTGCCAAATCCCACTAAGAACTTTTCTCATCAGATGGGACATTCTGTTGAAGCTTTCAAAAGACACAAGCCTGAGCTTCATCTCTCTGGAATAAAAGGAAACTTAAATGCAGGAACGTTTAACTGCATTGATTTAGTTCCTTATGAGGCCAGAAAAAAATGTCATGATGTATTAAAAACACTCAAAACCTCTGGGAGCTAGGACGGATGTTGGAATTCTTTCGAACCATGGAAGAAATGATTCAGTATGCAGGGACGTGCTAGGAGGCTTCTAATGGAACTCAGCTCACATTCATCATGTGCTGGATCCTGGAAGAGCTTTTGCTTTGTCCCAGATGGTAGTTTAAATATGTTTCAAACTATTGTTGGTTTATATAGTACATGACAGAAGATAATTTAAACACAATGTCCCAACTGTATATTTGTTTTGGTTATAACACTTACTGTGTGTGCAATAAACGCCCCACTACAAAAATAATAAAAAATGTTTTTCTTGTACATAAATCATTCCCTGCTTGGTTGCAGTGATTGGAAAGTGTGGATTAAATACATGTCATACTTGTTTTTCAAGTTCCTACTGAGGATCTCTGTCCAGTTGAGTTCTTTTATGATTTAAATTTATGTGGGTTATAAATAAGACATATTTTATCCCTTATATTTGATTTATAGAAATAACTATGTAAACATGGCTATAGTATAAGTTTTTTTAATGTTAAATATTATAAACAGGCAACAAGCAAGAGAGAATCTGATTATGCTGATTTTTCAATATCATTAAACATACAACATCACTGAAAGATACAAGTCTGGTTTTCAAATTAAAGGTTCCATTTTTAATAAATCTCCACAATAAAACTAAGTGGCTCAGAAACATTGAGAGAATAAAAGAAGTATTTGTTTTTCCCCTTGGAGAATACATTTTTCACCTGGAAAAACAGCTGACCAAATTAAAGCCATGCAGGGTAATAGAAGTGAGAGCAGGGACTGCTGCGTGGTACTGGCTCTACCCATTACTGGCTATGGTATGTCATTCCACTATCAGGACCCCACTTTCTTTACATGCAAAGTGAGAAGCGCATTCTGTAAAGTCCCTTTAACACTGTATGCCTGTGACTCTGCCCTTTGGTGCTTTTATTCCATAAGAATATGGGCTCTGGAGCCAATCTGCTCAATTCTAATCTAAACTCTGCCACTTACCTAGGCAAGTATCTTTACCAAGGCGTTTAGCCCCTCTCTGCCCTAGTTTTCTTGCTTTTGTAATTCATGATAATAATCATGCAGTATGAAAGCATTGTCTATCTGGCAGAGAAAAGGACCTAGAAGCATCATAGAATTTTACAACACCATTAAAACTGCTAGGGAAAATGGTTATTTGGCCGAATGTTTACTGTGATTATATCAGACATACCTTCTAGAAGAATAAATACACATACCACACACTCACAGGCACACAATAACATTAAGCCCATTTATAATCCTGTTACTTAAGAATTATGAATAATGGAAGAAATATAGATATATCCTCCATATGTTTATTAACTCACATATTTTATTCTTTGGTATAATGTACTTGAAATTTTGAATAGATATGAGGCAATCTAACTTACTTGACAAAGACAGACCTGCTTTCCAAACACAAGTCTGCCATTTCCCGATTCTATGGTCTTGAATAGGACACTCAACTTCCTGAGCGGCTTCATGTGCTGCATAGCTACTGGTATAACAATAGCTACCACATTAAGTTACTGAGAAGATTACAGGGAAAAGAGGTTAAGGAGCCTGCAAGACACTGGCTCACCACGAGTGCTCGCTAAATGGTAGCAGTTATCTTCTTGGTTGGCTCAGTCCCTGTGCTTAACTCCTTACGGCAGCGACTGGCAGGTAAGGCTGTCATGACTCAGCGGTAACTGAATATATGTTTTCTCACTCAACTTCCAAAAAGGCATGTTTAATCTGCTCATCAACTCATGGAGGGCACCGTGCTCAGCAATGCAAAGTAGAAGAATATGCATTGAACCCTCTTTGCTGAAGGTCATTAGAGGTTTTAACAATCAACTAATAGCTAACAGTTACTATGTGCCAGGCACCATTTGAAGTGACGAACAAGTTGTTCAATCCTTACAAAGACCACTTCTCACCACTCCTCTCCTATCACACTGGCCTCTTAGCTGGTCTTCCTTCTTCTGACCTTGCCCTACCTAGTCTATTCTCAAAATAGAAGTCAAAGTGTTCTTATTAAAACAGTCAGATCATGTTATTGCTTGTCCCCAATTCTCCAATGCTTCATCTCACTCCAAGTCATAACAATGACCAACAAAGACCTACAAACTCTGGGCCCCATTACCACTCTGACCATCTCCTACTGCTTACCTGCCCTGCTCCTGTCACAGTGAATCCTTACGTTCCTCAAACACGTCAAGCACTTTCCATCTTGGGATCTTGCATTTGCTGTTCCCTCTGCCAGGAATGCTCTTTCCCAAGTCACCCTCACTGATAGGACCCGTACCTCCTTCAGGTCTTCACTCAACAGTCATCTTCTTAAAGAGGTCTTCCCTGACAACTTTGTTTAAAATTGCAACCTCCTCCATACTCCCCACTTCTGACCTTAACCAGGTTAGAAGTGGGGAATCCTCCTTCTGTCATTTAACACACTACACATTTTCCTTACATTGTTCATTGTCTTTCTCCCCACTCCACTCTACCCAGAATGTAAGCTCCCTGGGATAGGGATTTTTGTTTATTTTTTCAGTGCTATATTCCCAGTGCCTAGAATGTCCTGGAACACAGTAAGTATTAAAAAATTAACTCCTGAATTAATGAACAAACTCTAGAAGGCGGATCATCTGTATCTCCATACTTTACAGATGAGAAAAATGGAGAAGGTGCCTAAACTTGCAGTAAAATGCAGAGGCAGGATCAAAACTCACTCTCTAGAATGCACACTTGATCACTATTCTGCCTCTCGAGATAAATTCATGATTTCTTACCATGATGCACCTAACTCTCCATAATCTGGGCCAGCCTCTTTCTCCAGACCTATCTCTTAGCCCTCCAACAACAGAGCTGCTTGTGGTTCCCAGTGCAAGCCACAATTTCTCACCCACTTCTACCTTTGCTATAGCTAGTTCTTCTCCTAAATGTTCTTGCTTTCTTCTTCTGCTATTTCCCTAGCTTTCTTGTACTCACATTTCAGGATGTATCTGGGGATGTAGGAGAAAGAAGGAATGTCCACCTTCCTGAAGGAGATTCTTGAGTGGGGTGCCTTCCCTTGGACTACCATAGACCACTGCACATGTTCCCAGAGATGCATGTCCCACGTGTTATTAAAATAACATATTAATGTTTGTCTTACCCATTAGATAACTAATTAAATGACCAATTAACTAATTATGTGTATCCCCAGAATCTAAAAATGAGACATAGCATAGGACTGATATCAAGTTTGAAATGAACAATGGCCACCAAAGTCCACTAGAAAGTTTATGTGTTAGGGTGTAGAAGGGAAATCCCTGCTACCAACAGTATCAAATACCACTCTTGTTCTTTCAAGGAGAATATATCCATTTATTCTGAAAGGAAGGAAGGAAGGAAGGAAGAAAGAAAGGAAGGAAGGAAGGAAGGAAGGAAGGAAGGAAGGAAGGAAGGAAGGAAGGAAAGGAAGGAAGGAAGGAAAGGAAGGAAGGAAGGGAGGGAGGAAGGAAATAAAGAAAAAGAAAGAAAGAAAGAGAGAGAGAAAGAAAGAAAAAGAAAGAAAGAAAGGAAAGAAGGAAGGAAGGAAGGAAAGAAAGAAAGAAAGAAAGAAAAGAAAGAAAGAAAGGAAAGAAGAATGGAAAGAAAGAAAGAAAGAAAGAAAGAAAGAAAGAAAGAAAGAAAGAAAGAAAGAAAGAAAAGAAAGGAAGGAAGGAAGGAAGGAAAGGAAGGAAGGAAAGAAAGAAAGAAAGAAAGAAAGAAAGAGAAAGAAAGAAATATCCATTTATTCATTCATTCAGCAAACAAACTTATTTGAACCTTCTATGTGAGACTCCATGGACACCATGAAGATTGAGAAGCTAAGCCTTCCCCTACCTGAGCCCTGTACCCACTCCACCACTACCTCCAACTAGGAGCTAACATTCTCATATTCACTGTAGTGCCACATAATTTCACATGAGTGATACAGACAAGGTGCTACCAGAACTGTGATGCACGAGATATCACTTCAAGCTTGGGGGATAGGAAAGACAATATGAAGGGAATGATATTTAGCTTGAATTAAAAAAACTGGTTGTATTGTAATATTCATATTTTATATAGGAGGAAAAGAAGATTTCTCCTAAACCAAATCTTAAAAGATGGGATAAAGTGAAGTATCCTTTGTTACATCCAATTATAAGGACTGAAATAATTTAGGTGTTTCTAGGAGAAAATTGTACTGTATGCTAGTAAAGTATTCAAAATCTCTACAGCTGACCCCAGGAATGAGGAGAGGCAGAAAAGACAGGGAGAACGGAGACCAGTCATAGTCACCATCGTGGAGGCAGTGCAAAGGGAATTTATAAACATTGGCTTCTCCAGTTTTATAACAGTGTCTGGAAAATACTGGCCTGGCTTTCGCACCTGCCTCCAATTGGACTTTTGATGGGACTGTCTCTCTGTTTAAGTAAATATCTGAAATAATTAAAACGAAAAAACCATAATCAAATCACCATGAAGAACTGCTTTACCAGTTTCAAACAGAAGAGAACATAAAAACCAGCACAAAAAAATTAATACACTTTGTTCTACCAAATACAAAACTAATCTATGCTGCTAAGGAAAAAACAAATCACTGAGAAATCAGCGAAAACCAATATGCTTACGCTAAGCATTTACTAGGACCAAACACACACACAAATATTGTTCAGCACAAGCCTACATCTTATAGTAAAATTAAGAATCATAAACAAGCAAACAAACAAGCAAAACTATAGAGCAGGAGTCAGCAAACAAGGGCTTGTGGGCCAAATCTGTCCTGCCATTTGTTTTTTGTAAAATAAAGATTTAGTGAAACATAGACACGTTCATTTATTTACATACTGGCTGTCACTGCTTCCGCCCAACAAAGGCAGAGTGAAGTAGTTACAACACAGACTGTATGGCCCACAAAACCTGAAATATTTACTAACTGGCAGAAGAAGTCTACAGACCCCTGCACTAAAGTTGTAATGTAAATCTTTTATCTGTGATTAGTGTAGCTGACGTAATATTTCCTGATTATGGAAAACTTTTAATACTACATATTTTCAAAAAGCTTTTCATTTAATAATATAAATTTATTATCAACATATGGTGATAATGCTCTCATCTGTTCATAAATAATAGATTTTGGTTTTCATAATCTATAGCTACTTGGGTTTTACTATAAATAGTAAGTTGATGTGTAACTGTGCATTTGTGTGTAGTGTGTATACATTTTCGTAAAAGTTTCAGCTTCATTGCAGAACATAACCACTAAGCTAAAAAATTAAACCAAGCATAACTGACCATTTGTTATGAAGAATTTGTTTATAGAATGTCAGGGTTTCTGGTTGAATAAATTCCAAATTCATTCAGTTGTGAAATAATTATTTAATGAATAAGCTGTAAAAAATGTTATTGACTTTGGTTCATGGGAATACATAGTCTAGACTCTAAAAACCAACTCAATACACTACAACTCTAGTACTAATTGAAATCTCGGGCACTCAGGTATTTTTATCTCTGCCCTATTCCCAAAAGGACTCAGGCCAATTGGGTCCTGACAGCCTTCAGTCTGGCCTCCCTAACTGCACACTCCCTGACTGTAACCAAACTTCTACTTGGCTGCTAGAGGAATCTTTGTAAAAAAGCAAGTCTAATTCTATTACTGTTTAAGCTCTTATAATGGTTCCCCATAGTTCACACCACAAAAGTTCAAACTCTTTCACCAGGCATTCAAGGCCTTTCAAAATCTGGCCTCTGAGTCATCTGCAAAACCACCATCTTGCACATGTTGTCCTCCCTTCCTGGAACACCCTCCTCCCCTTCTATGCCAGTTGCGCCTAAACATTACTCCTCAGAGAAGTTAACCTGATGCTTCCCCTGTCTTCATCCCAGGCAGATCTGGTCACGCTCTTTTGTATTTCCTCAGTCCCTGGTCCTCAGAGCTCAATGACTATCACCCAGTAGACTGTGCACTGAGTTTCTATATGGATACGTCACTGTCATCTTTCTGCTTCTGAAGTCCAGCACATTCCGTCATCCAAAGTGCAGACTGACCAAAAATCTGTTGCATGAATGAACATATCAATGAAAACCAACACAGAAAGTCAAGTAAAACATACTGAATAAGAATGTGAATTCTGAAGACCAATCCAAATCCAGCTCCACCACCTACTGGCTTTTACATTATTATTTTGTTTTAGTTGAGTAAGTATAGTTGATTTAAAATGTTGTGTTAGTTTCAATGTACAGCAAAGTGATTCAGTTATACACACACACACACACGCATATATACGTACATATATATATGTGTGTATATATATATATTCTTTTTCAGATTCTTTTCCATTATGAGTTATTACAAGATTCTGAATATAGCTCCCTGTGCTATACAGTAGGTACTTGCTGTTACATTATTAAATATCTGCAAGTTCCAGTTTTCCTCATATATAAAACCGAGATAAAATAGCATCTACTTCATATGGTTGTATGAAGATTAAATAAAATAATGCACATAGAATACTTAGCACAGTGCCTGTTATGCAGTAAGATAGCTATTATTATCATACGTACAGCTATTTTCATTTACTTTGTATTAGGATATTGCTTTTTTCACAGAATTAAAAAAAAAATAACCTCCAAAGGAATCCAGGAACCCACTAAAATCTAGATAGTCATAAAAGTCATACTGCTGCACCAAGGGAAAACCTGGAAATTCAGAACATACACAAAGGAAAAAACTTACCAGCCAAAGACAACGGTGGTTAGAATTTTCATCATGTGTTATTAATACAATAGTATAATATTTAAAAGATAAACACATTCATTCGTCATGTTTTCCTTAAGGAATTTCTCCTTAAAGGGTTATTTTAATGACTAGTTCACATATTTAAAGTTTCTGATGAAGATGGTTTAATAGACCCTTATGATTGTAATAATTATGCATGTTCCAGAACCCTCTTACAGGGCATGAACTCAAACCACATGTCCTATTCATGGGCATGACTCACACAGATATGCCAGTCTCATCATAGTCAAAAGTGTACAAAATACGAAACATGTGCTATGAAAAGTCAAGACTCAACTAGAGTTAGCCTTTGGCAAGATGGAGTTTCTTAGGATTTTACAAAAACTTTTCTTTTAATTTTTTAAGCACTGGAAAATTAACTGGACATACAGAATACAGAAGGCAAGCGGAACAGAGTGGTAACGATCCAACCACTGTGCTCATTAGAAGTTGTAAACAGCGATTTTTGTGAGGAGGTACTCAATACTCCTCCACTCTGACACTTCCATCAGTTAAAGCTCATCTGAAAATGACAGCAACCAGTATAAGAATGCATCACTCCTGCAAGACACCAAGTTACAACATATTTTGTACAAATATGTGTGATTAACACTGAGATTAACTAAATATTGGCCAATAAAAGTCACTCGTTCCTGAAGGATCAGCTATTTTCAGTCACATATTTGTACTAAATTCTGTGTTATTCTTATTACATTAACATTTTTTTAATTGAAGTATAGTATTCAGTACTGAATTGACCTAATATTGTGTCAGTTTTAGGTGTACAGCAAAGTGATTCAGTTATATTTTTTCAGATTATTCTCCATTATAGGTTATTACAAGATGTTGAATATAATTCTCTCTGCTATACAGTAAATCCTTGTTTATCTATTTTATGTATAGTAGGTTGTATCTGTTAATTTCATACTCCTAATCTACACCCCCCTTTCCCCTTTGGTAACCGTAAGTTTGTTTTCTATGTCTGTGAGTCTATTTCTGTTTTGTATACAGATTCATTTGTATTATTGTTTGTATTTTTTTATGACACTACATATAAGTGATATCATATAACATGTGTCTTTGTTTGACGTACTTCACTAAGTATAATATTCTCTAGGTCCATCCATGTTGCTGCAAATAGCAATATTTCATTCTTTTTTGGCTGAGTTCATTACATTAACATTTAATAAGAGATGATGAGAGAATGAGAGAATAGACTATTAATACTCATCACATTAACTTCTATTTGTATCACTATTGTGAAGGGTAACCACTTGTTAGCTTGATGTTAAGTATTTAATGGCACCATTTCAATGACAAAAATATCACTATGGCCTTAGGTTTGCATTGAAAGGTGGAAAGAAACTTTTCTGAGTTAACAAAGGAATAAGTAGGATTCTAATGTACATGTTCATTTTTCTCATATTATGGAAATAGGTTCATGATTATGAGAATTTTTTACTTGCATAATTGCACACACATTACTGCACCCATGTGGTTTGTTTTTCTAATTCACTCCCTGGGACATCCCATAGGAGTTCCCACCTTAAGTCTGGGGTCTCCAATCTACAACCCCACCCTTCTTGTTCTCTAGATTTCCAGACTTTGTCTCCTGCCCCCAATTGACACATGATCACCTAAGAAGAGTCCTGCTTCACTCTCCCACTACATAAAAAGCACTACTGAGAAACCTAATTTATAGCCCCATCACTTCTCTGTCATCTCTTTCAGGGCAGGGACTCTTGTACTTACCTTTAAGTGTCTACTGTAGAGTCTGATGCCCAGAGTCTGAGTGCCCCTAATAGGCACTCAGTGAACGAAGGTATTCATACATTTATTATGTTGAACCACAAGAAATTATCATTTTTGGAGGTCAAAAAAGGTCAAACAGTGGTAGTTCTATAAGGTCCAACCTAATATTTTTAGCAAATGACTACAAAGTGCATACTCTGAGGTAGGGACAGTTCTAACATATATCAACACACTTACTTCTCATAACACCTCCTAAGTAGTACTTTTATTATTCTGATCTTGTAGATGTGGAAACTAAGAAAGACACAGTATGGTTAAGTAAACTGCCCAAGGTCAAAAGGCCAGTGCATTTCACTATGCTATTGTTCCTGACATTGATTTTTATAGAGCAAATAAACTCTTATAGTTGAGGATATCAGTATAAACTTCTGATTTTAAAAATTAAGACTTTTTGGTTGTTTCCACTGAAAGGGCCTAAACACAATGACACTCCAGAAGCAATGAGCACATCTTGGTTTATAATTGCCATTCCCCACCTAAAGAAGGAGGATTCCTTGGGAAAACTGGCTGATTTGAGAGCCAGTGAAGTGATAGCACATAGCAAGCCTGGGACACCTTCTTGCTCCAAAGACTAAAAATGGACTCAAAGATTTAAGTGGGGCATATCAAAAGGACACAGGAGTTGGTTTGAGGGGCTCCCACTTCAATTCAGGACAGTTTGAGGATCAAAAATAATAACTTAGAAAGGATAAAAATATATTTAATTAAAAATAATCCTTGAGACCACAATAGGAGAAAAAAGGTAGACAGGTCAGAGAAGAAAGCTCTTCTTTACAGAAAAATAGCAAATAATACATATAGAAGAAATAATAGACCTTGGAGATCACCATTTCGCAGCCCTCAGCATCATAGTTAATTCAGGCAATAATCATTAGTGGATGCTAAAACCACAGAGTGAGAGGTTGAAGAAGAGGATCTTCATGCAACCTGAAGGTATTTACCCCATAAAGCTGGGAAGAGCCACCTAAATGCTGGGCTTGGACTCAGACCCTTGTGTGTTTACAACCTTCTGTGCCAGCAAGAACCACTGTGGACTAGAGAAACCCTTCCTGCTAAGACAGATGTAAAAGTGCTGCATAAAAATCAAATACCTTTTAAAGCATGGCAAGAAAGTAACGAAATTCCTCAGAGGACAAAAATTAAAAGACTGGAAAATTCTGCAGGGTTAGTGAGCACAGGATGGGGTTTGCCCTAGAATCAGTCCCCATTGGACTCAAACTTGGGTTTCAATGAGGCAAAGCCAGGAGTTCAAACAGGTGAGATATTAAGATCTGGACATTCACATCAAGGTGGGATCCTTGAATGGCTGCACCCGCAGAGATGAAGCAGGAAAAGCCCCATCTTGCATAGGACGATGATGGGGCCACATGTCTGTCTTGACCTTGGCTTAGATGGGAAAATAAGAAAATGCTTTCCTGAGAATTCCTAACCACAAGCCCACAATCACTCAATCTGGGAATCAAAATTCATGCTACATGGGTTGCCAAAAAAATTTAAATCAAAATTTAGTTTAAATTAACCCCAGATGATTGGGCTTCCAGGCATCTGGCAGAAGCAAGTACGAATTCTTTGTGGAGGAACATATTTTAAATCCAGGTCCCACAGGATTCCCACAGATAAAGTTCAAAACAACATGAGCTCAAAAACAAGAACACAAATACTAACCAAAAGAATGACAGTTGTAGCTAGATTAATATAAAACCAAATAGATTTTAGAGCAAAGAGCACTTGATAAAGACATTAACACATACTGATAAAAGCTAATTCACCAGGAAGAATGCACAATTCTAAATTACTGGGTGCATGGACCCAGTAACATAAATATATATAAAGCCAAAATACGATTGTGAGATAAACCAATAAATCCACCATTACAATGAGAGATTTTAACACACCTATCTCAGTAACTGATAGATCCAGTGATGCCCCCCACACACAAAAAATTGATAGGTTAAGTGATAAAAATCTGTAATAAAAATCTGTAATATGGAAGCTTTGAACAACACAATTATGTCTAATTTAATGGATATAAATGGCTATCTGATAGATGATAAATGGAAAATAGACAATAAATGAAAAACAGCCAAAGCCAATAAATGTGCTTGGAATGATGAGACATTTAGGAAAGAACAAACCTACTCCACATCATTACAAATACTGAAGTTTTGATTTCCTTCCCAATCTTCCTTCCTGAAAATTTTCTCATGGCAATATTCATAAGTCAAAAAACTTATGGTCATCATTGACCCTCTTTTTTCCTCTTAACCACATCCAATCCTTTAGCTTATCTTGTTCGCTCTACTTTTGAAATAGATTCTACCACTTATCATCACTTCTACAGTCACTAACCTAGCCCAAACCACCATCATCTCATACCTAAACCACTGCAATATCCTCCTAACTGGTCCTCAAACCCTTTCCTGTGTCCTATGGTCTACTCTTCATCTAAAATATAAGCAACTTCATATCAGAAACACATGCTCGAATCTTTCCAATGACTTCCCATCTGCCCCCGAATAAGATCCAAAGTCTTGACCAAGTTTTGGCACCAAACCACCTCTGGTCTCTGAACCTACCTTCTTCCCTACACTCACTTTGCTTCAGGCACACTGGTCTCATTTTTGTTCCATGTTCACGCCAAGCAAGTTCCCATCTTCACAGCGCTGCATGTGCTGTTCCCTCTACATGAAGGCTGTTCCTGCATATATTCCCATAGCTCGTTCTTTCACTTCCTTTACACCTCTGCCCAAATGTCAGTTTTACAAAAGGAGTTGTCTCTGCCCATCTCTAACCATCAACCTATAGAAAAATAGTATCACACCTCTTCCTCTATCACTTTCTATCCTGTTACACATCTTTGTTCGTTTTCCATAGCATTTACCACCACAGGAAAAGTGTATATACTTTGTTTCCTTTTTTATTTCACTAGAATGTAAAATATTTGAAAGCAAGAACTCGGTGTCTTTTTTTCCACTGCAGTATTTTCAGCACCTATAACAGTCAGTACCTAGCACAGAGTAAATACCCAATTAAACTTTTTAAAATAAATTCACCAATAAATAATACATATGATATAGGAGAGTAAACAAGGACCCCGGGGTCAGACAACCTAGATTTGGATCCAGTCTTTGCCACTCATTATGTGAATTTGGGCAAAATCATAACCTCACTAAGATTCCATTGTCTCATCTTCAAAAAGGGACTGTAAATACCTAAATTGTAATTATAATTTTTGCAAAGATAAAAATTACATATATACACATAAATTTAATATGTGTGAAACATTAATCATATATAAATCACTGTGGTTTATAATTAGTAGGTGCTTAATAAATGTGTCATTATTTTTTATTTTTGGAGACACCTTTCTACTATATCTCTCTCTGTAATGACCAAGCTGGATCTCAGTGCAAGGTCCTAGAATATTGCACCAGTAAGACAGTTGCCCTGGTGAGGCTAAATAAAATTCTTTGAATACAGCTTCAAATCTATTTTTTCTAGGTGTGTTCAGAGTCCTAGCATTAATCAATGATTTGATTTGTCACCATGGCAGGGGACCACTTGTATACATAATCAGATGAAGAACTTATTTATATAATGATCATTTAAAGAATCCTTTGAAACTCAGATATCACTTGAAACATTAATTTTGTATAACTTGTAAAAAAAAACTGTATTAATCACAAACAAGCTCTACGTGCATAGCATATTACAACTCACATATTAACTTTGATGTAGCAGTAAGAAAACAACCAGTTTTTAAAATGGACCAAAGACCTTAACAGATACCTCACCAAAGAAGATGTACAAACGGCAAATAAGCATATGTCATCAGAGAAGTGGAAATTCAAACAACGAGGTACCACCACGTGTCTATTAGAATGGCCAAAATCTGTAACACTGACAGTACCAAATGCTGGCTAGGATGCGGAGCAACAGGAACTCTCTCACTCATCTTTGGGGTAAAAGGTAAAATAGTGCAGCCACTTTAAAAGACAGTTGAGCAGTTTCTTACAAAACTAAATATGCTCTTACCATGCATTCCAGCAATCGTGTCCCTTGATATTTACCCAAAGGAGTTGAAAACTTAAGTCCACACAAAAACCTGCACTTTATGGCAGCTTTAATCATAATTGCTAAAACCTGGAAGCAACCAAGATGTCCTTTAGTAGGTGAAAGGGTAAATAAACTGTGGTACATCCAGACAATGAACTATTATGCAGCACTAAAAAGAAATGAGCTGTCAAGCCATGAAAAGGCATGAAGGAGCCTTAAATGCATATTATTAGGTGAAAAAATCCAATCTGAAAAGGCTACATACTGTATGATTCTAATTATATGACATTCTGGAAAATACAAAACTATGACAACAGTAAAAGATCAGTAAAAGATCAGTGGTTGCCAGGGGTTGGAGGGAATGGATAAACAGGTAGAGCACAGAGGACTTCTAGGTCAGTGAAAATACTCTATAAAATCCTATAATGATGGTTACATGTCATTATACATTTGTCCATACTCAAAATCATAGTACTGAATATAGCTCATCTTCCTGGAGCATCGCTTTTAACAATGGGGCTGGGAGAGAGAAACAGTGCTTGAGTGAGATAATCTAACTACATTTTTACAATGTATTTTCTATTTTAAAATATAAAGATACATTACAGAGGAGAATGTAAAACATGAATAATTCTTTTTTCAAAATCAATCATAAGCCTCCCAAGAAGTTTCATTTGAGACTTTCTATGGACAATTACAGACTCCATCCTCAACTTGATATAAAGAAATATAAGGACTCTGTTCTCTCAACTGCTCTTCAGCATGGTACTAGAGGTTCTAGCCACTGCAGTAAGGCAATAAAAATAAAAGGCATTTAGACCGAGGAATGGTAAGGTAAAACTGTCTTTATTCACAGACAATTTTATTGTCTATACAGAAAACCCCACACAGTAGAACTATAATTACTTGGCGAGGTTGCAGAATAAAAGATCAATATACAAAAATCAACTTATTTCCATATACAAGGAATGAACAACTGGAAATTCAAATTAAAAACTTTTGCAATAGCACCAAAAATATGAAAGACTAAGACATGGATCTGACAAGCTGTAAGACCTGTATACTGAAAACTACAAAACATTGCTGAGAGCAATTAAAGAAGACATAAATATATGGGCAAAAGGCCTCACACTGATTGTTAAGCTGTCAATTGTCCCCAACTGATCTGTAGATTCAGTGCAATGTCAGTCAAACTACCACAAGGTTTGTTTTCCTTCTTTCTTTTTTTATTTTTTGGCAATTAACAAGCTAAGACCATGAAAATGCATGACAGACTGGGAGAAAATATCTGAAAGTATATGTCTGATAAAGGATTTGTATCTGGAATACACACACACATATACACAAACACACAGGCAGTTTGTTGTATATAACTTATACTCAATAAAAGTTTAAAAATTATAACAAATTACATAAGGCAATCTCTTGTTTCTGAAGGATTCTTCTGTCATCTCAAAAATCAGTTTTAAGAAGCACAGGATTATGTGATCCTTAAGGTCAGGGACTATGACTTCTGTTTTTTCTTTCCTTTCCCCCAGGGTCTGAAACCACACATATAAGTCTTAACAGAACATCTCAATTTAAAACTATAATTATCTCACAAGCAAGAAGTCTGGAAGGAGGATGTGCCAGGCTTGACAGCTCAATAATTTCATCAAGGATGCAAGTTCTCTCTGTCCTTCTGGTTAGCCATCTTTAGCATTTTGGCTTTTCATTTTTAGGCTTATCACCTCATTCTTAGAGAATGGCTAAGGCATCATATTCTCCAGCAATAGCCTCCAAAGCAGTAATCAATGAAGGGAAGAAAGAAAGGAGTCCTCCCTCCTGAAACACTCTTCTTAGATGAAATAAGACCTTTCCCAGAAGCCCCTTGGGTCACCCTCCCAGCACTTGACCAATCACCGTCAGCGCAGACTAAGATTGCCATAAATCTGCCTTCAAGCAATTCCACATCTAGAACAGTGGGTGGCCCTCAAAAAAATCAAGATTCTGTTAACAAAGAAGAAAAGAGGTAAATGACTAGTAGGCAAGTGAAAAAGTCTTCTACCAATGTTGAGTTACAATATAAATAGAAACCCTGAACTGCTTTTACTATTACCGATATACTTAACTTCCTATCCTTTATATTCCAGAGAAAAAGCATGAATATAAATGTTTCACTGTTTACCCATAGATAAATGGTTTCAAAAAAGCACTTCTGGTAGTTTATAATACAATATGCTTTAAAATAAGGGTTAAATAACCTACACTCAGTTGAAAGAAAAAGAGAGAGGGGGTATGACATAGGTATTAGTAATTGTGAAATATACTAGAACACAGGGTTTGAAAACCTGCTGCTACCATTGATTTCTGAATCTCAAAGAAATAAAAACAGAAAGCAAAACACACTAATAAAATCGATCTTGACATGGACAATACAGAATATGAAATAGTAACTTTCTTTGTAACGCTTTAGTCATTTCTTATGATCATTTCATTTTTACCAATGTCATTTTCTTCAGAAACAATTAAAATTAGTTCACATTCTCTGTGCAGTAGAGCACTGTGGTTGGGTTCAGTGTGAGAAGCCTCAGATTTATTCTATTGAGGATAAGAAATCCTGGATAAGGGTTTTCAATGTGTTACAGAACACTGGGAATTGAATATGGTAGGGATTCAAATCAGTCTGAAATTATCAGTAAAGCTTTACCCTGTGTGACTTCAAAATTCACCAGTGGAAGTTCTCTAGACTCAAAACTTCAACAAATGTCCTAAGTGAAAGTTCTGGGACATGAAAAAAACCAAGCATGCTTGGATTGTAAAGAACACTGCCTGGGACTCAAAAATCCAGGTATGAATCCTCTATCATCCACTGGCTGTGGGTGATAACCTCTTTAATCTCCCTGGTCCATAGTTTCATTGTATCTATGAAATGATAGAGGTGGACTGTTTGGTCTCTGCTGTCTCGTCAAGCTTTAAAGTGCAAAGATTATGCCAAAGAGGCAACATTTAGAAAAAGGAAAAAGCTAATTAAATAGGCATCATTAACTTTCTAGGAGCTTTTTCATAAACATCCAGATGTCAAAGTATATTATTTAATAACATTATAAAGTCTGAAAAAAGCTTTAACAGCACAAAAATTTTCCTTTTCTATCAATTCCTAAATTTGTTACGTGTCCCAAAGACAGAGAAAATCAGACACTGGGAACACAATTTTCCTCCCAATTTCTTGCATAAAAGTTGATACACTCAATCTAATAGAATCTAACAGCAAAGCAACTTCCGGCTTAAGAGCCCAACATCAACATTCAATCCATCTTCATGTAACAAACACCAATATCCTGAAGACCTTCAGTTAACTGCCTTACATCTCAAGCTTAACGTTAAGGGCTCAAGAATGGACATAATGTACATACAATTCCAATGACAGTGCAAGAAACAATAAAATAAACTAAGGGGAAATAATTAGTCTAGCATTAAAATATTAAACCTACTAAACCAGAAACGCTCAGTGTAAAATGTACTCCCTTGAAGTTTGGCAAATTCACTTAACATTCTAAAATAATTATGTGTAACCTGAAATTATCATGAATGATTCCTGATTTACTTCTGCAGAATAACTTATGCACAATGGAATGTGTCGGAATCATCCAAAAAGTAAGCAGATACCATTACAGAAAATACCATATAGATGTTTAGCAGACAAGCACTCCAGAAAGACATCTTATCCAACCATTGATAACAAGTTACTGAACAAACGTTTAAACACCTCTTAGGATTTTTCACAGAGTTTCAATCACAAATTATTTTCCTAAGATAATATGCAAGTCCTTTAATTTTGAATGACTTTCAAAATCCAAGGTGTTAAACAAACAAAATGAGGGAAAAAAGCATCAGTCTAGCTGGGATCCCAGCCTATAAAAACCTTGCTTCATGGAAGAAAAAAAATAAGAAGTCCACAATCTCACAGTGAGGATGGAAACAATCAACCCAACAGGAATCATTATGGATGTTATTATGCAAATCACAGAGGACTGAAGAAGGGGAGCCCTCAGTCCAGGGTGAGTGAGCAGAGGTAACTACCTTTACAAGAGTCTCATTGAAGGATACCTGCACTGCTAGACAGCTCCAGTTAGTAGTGCCCTGACATCGTCCCTTTCATCTTATGAAAGTGCTCTCAAAACTGAAGTCATAAAGGCTTTTTACTTTAAACTTACGGACTCCCAGGGGCTTTCCTGGTGGCACAGTGGTTGAGAATCTGCCCGCTAATGCAGGGGACACGGGTTCGAGCCCTGGTCTGGGAAGATTCCACATGCCATGGAGCAACTAGGCCCGTGAGCCACAACTACTGAGCCTGCGCGTCTGGAGCCCGTGCTCCGCAACAAGAGAGGCCGCGATAGTGAGAGGCCCGTGCACTGCGACCAAGAGTGGCTCCCACTTGCCACAACTAGAGAAAGCCCTCACACAGAAATGAAGACCCAACACAGCCAAAAATAAATAAGTAAATAAATAAAAAGCCAAGCATTTGAAGCCCTTTAAAAAAAAAAAATTAAACTTACGGACTTCCAGACTTACTTCCCTTAATATTAATATTTGAAGCATTGTTATGATCTGTGACATCTACTCTATACTTTTCATATCTGAGCACCATAACTAAACTGTGGCCATATGTAGTTAAACAATATACAAAAGCATACAATGTATATCAATTTGTCAAAGTTATGCATAAAATCACTGATTATACATAGTAGTTATCAAATACCTACATGTTATAAGATTTGTAAAATAAACAGAAAACTTTGAGTCAAGGGCTATTCAGACAAAAGTTAGCTAAAATAAAGGTATAAAGCTTTAAGGTATAAAGACATCCTAAAAACAACCATAATATACTTTTAAATCTTTGTTGAATAAATATTTTAACTTCCTGTGCAAGACTTTAATCTATTGTTTAATTCCGGGTCAAAATGAAGTAACCCAATTATGCACTCTGTTATATAAAAGGCCCAGAGGATGAAATTACATCTCTCTTTAATAAGATCCTTTGAAATCCTATCCTAGAGTAACTTAGCAGCCAAATTATTTTTCTTCTGTTAATGCTGATTGAGCAGTAAATAATAACTGGGAGAAAAACAAACATGTAAAATAAAGTGTTTCACACCTTTGCTGGAGAGTTCTTAAATGACCCTGAGCTACCAACAACTTCAGTATAAGCTCAAATGCAATTATTTTATCAACCTCTAAATAAAGCAGTAATTCAAGGCAGTTTTCAGGGTGTTAATTTTAATTTCTAGCTGTTAAAAATCCGTATACAAAAGTATTCAAATTTTAGTGCTGAGGTTGAAACGAATAAAAAAATCTTGTTTCAAAACACAGTGCTGAATTGATACAGCCACTACGGAGAACAGTATGGAGATTCCTTAAAAAACTAAGAATAGGGGGCTTCCCTGGTGGCACAGTGGTTGAGAGTCCGCCTGCCGCTGCAGGGGACGCGGGTTCGTGCCCCGGTCCGGGGGGATCCCGCGGGAGCGGCTGGGCCTGTGAGCCGTGGCCGCTGAGCCTGCGCGTCCGGAGCCTGTGCTCCGCAACGGGAGAGGCCACGGCAGTGAGAGGCCGCGTATCGCAAAAAAAAAAAAACTAAGAATAGAATTACCATATGACCCAGCAATCCCATTACTTGGCATATACCCAGAGAAAAACCATAATCCAAAAAGACACATGAACCCCAATGTTCATTGTAGCACTATTTACAATATCCAGGCCATGGAAGCAACCTAAATGCCCATTGACAGATGAATGGATAAAGAAGATGTGGTACACATATACAATGGAATATTACTCAGCCATATAAAGGAACGGAATTGGGTCATTTGTAGAGATGTGGATGGACCTAGAGAGACTGTCATACAGAGTGAAGTAAGTCAGAAAGAGAAAAACAAATATTGCATATTAACGCATATATGTTGAATCTAGAAAAATGGTACAGATGAACTGGTTTGAAAGGCAGAAGTAGAGACACAGATGTAGAGAACAAATGTATGGACGCCAAGGGGGGAAAGTGGAGGTGGGGGTGGGGGTGTGATGAATTGGGTGATTGGGATTGATATGTATACACTGATGTGTATAAAATTGATGACTAATAAGAACCTGCTGTATAAAAAATAAATAAACAAAATTTTTTTTATAAAAGGGTTTAAACATTAAGAACGAAGCAAAAAAAAACAAAGAAAAAAAACCACAGTGCTGTTGCAATGAACTTAGGCCGATAAGGTGCTTAAGCCCTCCCAGCCTCCATTTTTGCATCGATAAAATAAAGGGTTTGGAAAGAGCAATCTCTAAAGTTCCCTACCACCTCTAAAACAAGCCCTCAGTATCAAGCATGGCTATAGGAAAAGGAGATAAATTAGGCGAGACATTTAATATAAAGGAAACATGAGTGTGCTTTTGAATCTTCCTAAAGACCCTGGCATAGAAAAAACAGCAGACTCCAAATTCCACCTACGCCCATTTTTTAATCAGTAGACTGAAAAAGAACCATCTATTTTATAGTCTTCCCTCTGCCCCTTTCACATCATCTCTGGCGTGACCTGCGAATTACAGAAAATGTTAATATAAAAGAAATGGACACAGATCAAAGTTTTTTCTCCTTCAGTATGAACACTCAAAACATTTCAGTGTCGTTGCTGCCGCTGCGGTTGAAAACACAAGTCAGGGTGGAGGACTGAAAAATCAAGAGCGCATTTTCCCCGGGGACTCGCCTAGCAGTTAATATTGGCATTTTCCCAGGGGACTCGCCTAGCAGTTAATATTGGAGCCAGACTGCCTCGGTTAAAATACTGCTCCCTCACCCACTAGCTGGGTGGCCCCCTCATCTATAAACTGGGGGATAATAATAGTGCCCACCTCATCAAGCTGTCGTGAGAATTAAATGAGCTGATATACACAAAGCATTCAGAAAGCCCAAGTGAGGACTGCATAAATGTTAGCTGTGAGCATCTGGGGCTCACAATCTAGGCATAATCCACTGTCCACAGGTGTCGTCCACAGCAGTTTGGGGAAAACAGTAAAAGTTAAAGGAAGTAGGCAATGTCTGCCCCTTCTTTTTGAACTCTCTTTTACTTTTTTGGCAGACCTTTCTCCACCCTGCCATGCTGGCTCCTGCCAAGAGATTTAACATGAACTTCTTCCCATGTGAACACTAACAAGGGTATTTGCATCCTAAAGAAGTCCGAGCAGAGAAATCAGTCCTCTACCCAAGAAGATATGAAATAATAGTATTCCACGTACTTTGAGGCAAGTACTTTCTCAGTCCGACTCTATTATCTAATTTGCCACAATCCCATCTAAAGAAATAGGCTCTTCTTTTTGTTAGATGTACTGATATCCAAAGAAAACAGAGAAAGCAGTTTCTTCCAAAGATGAGAGGCATTTTCATTGACCACAAAAGTGTTTATTTTTCTCGTCTCTTCCTAATGGTTTTGATGCAATAAATAAATAAACTTTTCATGCTAACACACAGCCTTAAGTCCTAATCAGTGCGACCTACTTTGCTAAAAGAAAACTGAAAATGTCTCACAATATTGAGTTCTAGGAGAGCTCCTTCCATATCTTAAAATAATGCCTATTGCTGATCTTCTTAAGCATTTAATACTAATTATACTACCTAAGCATTTAATCCTACCATGCTTCCATTCACTTCCTGATCTTGCACTTCCCTCCTATGGAACTAAATAAAAAAGAATGTCATCCAGGGAGAGCACCTCAGAATATCCAAGGACACGGCCATTCTCTAACATTTTCAGTCAGAGGGTGGATCCCTCCTTCATCCCACCGTTATCTTCTCCATTCTGACCTCCGCTGACCCTTCCTCCCTCTATGACAACTTGAGTCAATTCTCCACGGAGTCCTTTTCCCCCCGTCACCAACCACACACAAGCTTCCCCTTGTTTGAAAAAGGTGTTCCCTTCAATCACTCATCTGCTTCTCTTCTTTCAACATACAAACTTGCTCTTACTTCCTCATCTCTTCTGTGTTCAACCTCTGAGATGTCTCTACATCTTTTCTGTGTTCAACCTCTGTGTTGAACTCTAAAAGGACTGTGTCCCGAGGGGCCACCAATGGCCTTCTAATCAACAAATTAAATAGCCTTCTTCTCAGCCCCCATTCTGCTTGCCCTCTTGAAATGTCAGAAAGTGATGACCAATTCCTCCTGAAAGTTATTCTTGGACACTGGCTCTGAAGACAGTATTACCCTGACCTTCCTTTCTTTTCTCTATCTCAGTCTCTCCTGATCCATCTTCCTCCTTCCACTTCATAAACATGGTATTCTCCTAAGTGTATTCTCATCCCCCTGCCCTTTTGCCAGCTATAATTTCCCCTTATATACAGCACCTTAAAAAATACTGTTCTGCTCTACGTGACCAGCCTAGACATCTCCTCCACGACACCACAGAGCTTTACCAGTTGCTAGTCTGACGTGTTCGCCAAAGTTCTAAACTCAAACACATCTCTCTGATTACCTAAGTCACTGACACGTGGTCCTGAACTCTTACTGGTATCCCCTAAGCTTGAAACTCCAGGATAATCCTTGCCTTTTCCTTCTCCATATGTACCACGCACCTTCCTCCCATTAACCCTGTTGGTTAGTTACCCAAGTTCAGTAAAGCTTCAAGTTCTTTACATTGATTCTTTCCTAGCTTTCTTTCCACTGTCACACATTTAGGCCAGGAGTTGGCCACGTATGGTCCACAGCCTGCCACCTGTTTATGTAAAAAAAGTTTTATTAGAACACAGCCATGCCCATTCACGTATGCCTTACCTATGGCTGCTCTCACACTCCACCAGCAGAGGTGAGGAGTTGTACAGAGACTACACGGCAAAAGCCAGACTTATTTACTGTCTTGACTTTTGCCAAAAAAAGTTTCCTGCCCCTGGTTTAAGCCCTTTTTACCTCACACATAAACTGCTTCAAGGGCCCCTAAACCATCCTCTGTGCCAAGTTGCACACCTTCACTAATCTTCCTACCATCTGCTTAATTTTCCTAAAACAACATTTTTAAAATACTATTCTCTTGCTCAAAAATTATGGGACTTTCCATTACATCCAAGATAAAGGTCCAAAGATAGAGCAGCATCTTATACATCTCTACACTTCATGTCATGACAAGCGTCACGCTGGTAACCCGGCACTACGTAAATACCGAAACTTGGCTTCAAAGACCCTTTCAGTCTGCTCTCAGGACTTCTCAACCAGAGTTTCCACCACTCTACATCTTCATCCCCATAAAGCTTCTCATTCAGCCATTCTAATCCATCTACAGTTCCTGGGCAGGCTTTACTGCCTTATACGTTGCACTTCTGAGCTTTCATTCCTGCTATTCACCAGGCCAGGATAGGTCCTATTGTGTCCATACAGTTCCATCTTTTCTTTCAAGATCAAGTTAACATATGACCTAGCCTATCTAGAATTCCTTTCTTGACCTTTGTTGAACAGACTTTCCCTGCTGATAGCATAGTACTTATTATTCTATACTGTTAACTTGGCAATGTTGTTTTGCTTAAGTTCTGTATTATCATGTGTTTGTCTTTTCATCCCAGTTCCCTCAATAATTTAATATAGCATATTATATTAATGTTCAGGTAAACTTCCTCAAACATTTCGCAGAGAATAAATATATAAACAAATAACTCATTGAAAGTAGACATAATATAGATCAGTGATGCTTGCCTCCCCCCAGAAGACATCTGTCCACGGCTAGGGACATTTTTCATTGACTGTCACTAGAGAAAGAGAGTGGGGGAGGGGGGGAAGAAGGTGCTACTGACATCTCGTGGGTAGATACCAAAATGCCTCTAAACATCGTCCAATGCACAGGATAGCCCCCACTACAAAGAATTACCCCACCCGAACGTCAGTAATGCTGAAGCTGAGTATCCCTGATGTAGATCAATTCTTTGCTAAGCTGGGATGCATAGAAACATCATATCTAGGGCTTCCGTGGTGGTGCAGTGGTTGAGAGTCCGCCTGCCAATGCAGGGGACACAGGTTCGTGCCCCGGTCCGGGAAGATTCCACATGCCACGGAGCGGCTGGGCCCATGAGTCATGGCCACTGAGCCTGCGCGTCCGGAGCCTGTGCTCCGCAACAGGAGAGGCCACAACAGTGAGAGGCCCGCATACCGCAAAAACAAAAACAAACAAACAAAAAAGAAACATCATATCTACAAACACAGCAATAGGAATGTAATACTTGTTGACTATTTTCTTCTAAATATTTATGGGTTTTTGTTTCTTGGACAGAAAATGCAAAGAAGTGAATGATGTTTGAATACCTATTCGGCTGTATGCTGGCTTTTTCTCCCGAGAGGGGTAAATCCAGTAACCAGTAACTCAGGCATAATATATGATCCTTAGGAAATTTGAAAGAAAGCACATCAAAGGAGAATTCACTGACTTTGGCAACGTATACTAGCTGCGGCATACCTCAGTGCTTACAGGTGTTATGGTAGTAGCACAAAGACGCTGTCTTATGTAAACTGTCATCTCTTTAACGTCTAAATTTGAATGCCCCAAAGCTCAGTCCTTTCAATTTGTCTCTATTTAGACTTCATCTCTTGGTGATCTCAACCAATAATAGTTCTTTAAATACCATCAACACCCTGGAGCCTCCCAAATTTATTTCAAGTCCAACCTTCTCTCCTGGGTTCCATATGGTTACAACTAACTGACTCCCTCAACATTTCTACTCATTTTTCAAATATCAGGTAAAACTTATTATGACCCTATTAACTCAGCTGCTTAATACTCTCCTGGGAAGCTGTCCTCCATTCAGGGCCTCACCAATTCAATCTTCCTCCATCTTGGAGCTCTGCCATCTTTACCTGCAACCCTCCTCATTCTCCACACTAGGCAAACATAGAGACTAAAGAATCACGCACAGGCTTCTCACTGCCTCAGCCTGGAAATAATACACACATCACTTCCCCTAAACTAGCTATATCGTCCTGTCTAAATGTAAGGAGGCTAGGAAGTGTAGTCCCGGATGCACCAGAAAAGAGAAGTATGAGACAGGGTTGGTGAAAACACAGCAATGTCTCTGCTGCCATGTCTAAAATTGAACTCCTGATCTCCAACCCTCAACCTGTTCCTTCTAACTCATTCCATCTCAGTAAATGCCCAACTCCATCCTTCCCACTGCTTAGAACAAAGACCTGGAAGTCAAGGTCTTTCCTTCTTTCTCTCACAATCCACATCCAATCCATCAGCAAGTCATCTTTGCTCTACATTCAAACCATATCCTGAACCCAGCCATTTCTCACCATTTCTACTGCTATCTTGTCCATTTCACACCTGGATACTTAGAATAGCCCAGTTTCTACTCTTGACCTCATATGGCCCATTTTCAACATAGCAGAAAGGATGATCTTTTAAAAACTTAAGTCCTATCATGTCATCCCTAAGCTCAAAACCCTCGAATTGCTTCACATGTCACTCAGAGTAAAGCTCAAGCTCTTACAATGGCCTAATGACCTCTACACAACCTGTACTCCTCACCTCCACACTCCCATTCTGATCACTTCCTTATCTCCGCCTTGATTTCTCCACCACTGCCACCACCACTGGCCTCCTTTTTATTCCTTGACTGTATCAGACATGGTGCCATCTCACTTTTTTCACAGTTGCTGTTCCTTCTAACCAAAATCCACTTTCCCCAGATATCCACATGGCTTCTTCAAATCTTTGCACAATGCCATCTTCTCAGTGAGATCCCCCTGACTACTCCCCCAAAACTGCAACTTGCTCCACCTGTACATCTTAGCTCCAGAACTTCCTATCCTCCTCTCTGCTTTATTTGGTTTTTCTGGCCGCACTATTACTTTCTAGTATATAATACTGGTTTCCTGTTCATCTCTCCCCACTAGAATATAATAAGCGCCATGAAAATAGTATTTGTCTACTTTGTCCACCAAGTATTTCCACCATCTAAAACTATGCTTCAAATATAGCAGTTCCTCACAAGCATTCACTGAATCAATTAGTAGCTACTGTCCAAATCTCATTTTAAAATAACTCTAGAACATCTTACAATCATATATTAAACTAAAAGTTTGGGCAGGACAGAAACCGTAATATATTTATCTTTTAATCCTTAGTTTAACAAATTTCCTGAAAGAGGGTGAGAAATTTTTATTTGTTTAATTGAGTTTGTTGAATTATCATCAATTTTCATATACTCTTCTATCTTACCACTCCCTGTTCTAAAGATTTAGTGACGACAATTGTGCAATTGATTTATAATCGTAGTGGAATAACTTACATTTCTCTCCTCAATATTTAAAACTTTTGCTCTTTGTTTAAATAAGTTGAGATTAAGTTGAGTTTCAATCCATATTTTAAGATACCAAATGTATTGAAGGGTCTGAAAACCATTTAAGTTGATGAAAGCAGGTA
This sequence comes from Neophocaena asiaeorientalis asiaeorientalis, assembly GCF_003031525.2. Lineage (NCBI taxonomy): Eukaryota > Metazoa > Chordata > Mammalia > Artiodactyla > Phocoenidae > Neophocaena > Neophocaena asiaeorientalis. The sequence continues at coordinate 3,971,277 of NW_020174698.1, forward strand.
AGATAATGTGTGCAGCAGCATGGATTCTGGAATAAGACTTGGCGAGCTCACACTCCATCAGCACAGCTTTCTAGCGGTCACAACCTTGAATGTGATCTCTAAGCTCAGCATCAGCGCGCTCTCCTTTCAGTCGGGGTTATGACGGAGGCTGCCACCTGGGGCTGTTGTGTGGTTTAATGAGATGAGTCACACAAAGCACTTAGCATGACAGCTATCAGTGAATGTAAGCTGTTTTCATTAGTGAATATTTTCCATTTGGCATATACCTTATAGCAAAAGTTACGTTACATTAATTTTCCCACTTCTCAAAATTATCGAAGCATGAAAAAAACAGATTATATTTCTATCATAAATAGTTACTTTTATTTTAATTCATAAGGTAGAATTATTGGACAGTCAATATACCATATGTAAGTTGTAAATTTAGATAAGAGACTTCTGGTACCCAAAGATATCATCGCTCTCATTTGCACCTATACTATGCAAACAAAGTGCTCAAAGCTGGATAACTACCCAGCTCAGGATCAGCAAGTATGAGCTTTGGTGCCACCCCTCCTCCCTACCAAGTTCATGGCAGATTGCACTCTATTGATAATGTTACTCTTCCAATGAGCCAGGAGGTAGCTTTAGGGTTCTTTTCCACATAGTTGCCACAAACTGATCGGAGCTGACAGAAGAAAAGTCTAATATTTACTCTCTAGATCTTGACAAATGGTATGCAATTACAACCCGTATTCTGTATGATACGGAGCTTTCCTTCTCTCTCTCTTTACATATGTGTGTGTATTCTAAAATTTGTGGAAAAGTTTTACTAAATTAAGTTATAATTTTAGAAGGTCATAGAAGATAATAATTCATGGAATCTTCCTGTGAATCTCCATAAGCTCATGCAAAAATATAGAAATTCAAAGTTAGAAAATTGCTTAAAATGAAAGAGCAAGTCTCAATGACTAATAAAAATTAAAATGTATTTAACGTATCTACTTGGTAATTTCACCGTTTAGGTACTCTATTATCTAAATGCAAAGCAAAGCCATAATTGGCAATTGAGAGTTACAATAGTTCTGAAATTGATTCAGCTTTAAGCAGAATTCCATTGAATTCTGAAGTATATTGTCCAGTTGGGTGCTATAAAAAATACATATTGTAAATATGGTTCTTTTGACTAGTTAAAAGGACAAGTTCTTCCAGATTTGTAGCCTCAAAAACAATAACCTGATTTCGGTTAGATCTGAATAAAATACACTGTATGCATGATCTAAAATCAATTAGACTATCCAAGAAAAAGGCAATAGAAGAGTAAAAGGATTTCCAGATATTGATAATGCTACATTATCAGAAATGAAATAGTGATTTAAACTGAAACTAATAAAAATAATTCTTTTCTACATAGTGTTGAAACACTGATAGAAGTTGGTGATTCTGAAGCTCTACATCTAGATGGTAAGTTTGATGGCATATTCAATTCCATACAACAGCTAGAAAACTGTCTAAATGGCTCAGAGAGCACCTCAGGTTTTAAAGATGTGCTAGTGGCTGTAGTCAAAGATGATAATATGGAATCTCTAAGCACGAACAGCTGAGGAATAATCTAAAATCATTTGGTATTCCAGGGGTGAAAAACAGACAGAAAAGAGATTAATTTATTAAACTAACTAGAATTTTAATATGTATTATTAAATTAGCAGGTTTGATGCAAGAAAATAAATACTATTAATATCTACATATATATGAACTTCTAAAAATACTGCTGAAATATGATGCAAAATATGTATCCAATGGATGTGACTTAATTTAGACAACATTAGTTGAAATATGTCATCAGTAATATAAATTAACTGATTCAGTAACAATGTTTTGCATATGTAGGAAAATTCAGGCCCTTAATGTTTTAATATTAGGGAATGCAACTGTACCATAAACTGTAACTCATTTTACCTAATGAGTAGCCACTAATATTTTATTGTATAACATATACTACATAAAATTAACAAACAACATGTTTTCAACCTTCTAGCTTGATGATTAATTTAGGTCAGACTCCCTCTCACTTCTTTTTTTTTTTTTTTTTTTCTTTTTGCGGTACGCGGGCCTCTCACTGTTGTGGCCTCTCCCGCTGCGGAGCACAGGCTCCGGACATGCAGGCGCAGCGGCCATGGCTCACGGGCCCAGCCGCTCTGCGGCATGTGGGATCCTCCCGGACCAGGCATGAACCCATGTCCCCCTGCATCGGCAGGCGGACTCTCAACCACTGCGCCACCAGGGAAGCCCCCCTCTCACTTTGATATGAATGAATCAGACCAGAAAAAATCTGTGGGACTCTTTAGCACCACCAAAGTAAGACTTTAAAATACCTCAGTGTATAAAGATACTATAGAAGCTATAAAAACATAAATATTGCTCAGCCTTTATTTGAATACAAGGAATGTAATATATTTCAGAGTATCAAATGAACTTCTGATTATCAGTATAAATACTGTTTTGTATAATCTAGATTCATATTTATTAACAAGAGCAACATTTCCTTAAAAACTGTAACAAGCTATAATTGGATATAACAAACTGCTACTAAATAATTATGAAGTCCTAATAAAGAACTTCAGACAAATATGAAAGTTAAATCTTAGTTTAATTGCTCACCTCTTAAAATTTCCTAGATTCTCTAAGCCATACTGCAAAAAATGATCGAGATATAATGCAAAAAAAAAAAAATTAAGGACCAAGTTTTGTTTTGATCACATGCTGTTAAACTAGTGTTATATGCAATTGTTTTTAATGTTAAGTGATACATGAATTCATGAGTCAGTAATCCATTCTGAGAATAACATTCTGGCTTTCTAAAATTTGTCGGGCTTTTCATTAACATACCTTACCAACAGTATATAAAAGCTTTTGAAGAAAACATTTATTGAATGTCAGCAAGAATTGTGCTAAGAAGTAAGGATACAAGATGAACAAGACCCACTATTACTCTTAAGTAGTTTATAATCTAGTAGAGAGGCAAATAAACAGATAAGATTTCAGCTCTGTGGGGTAAGCCCTGGGATAGAGGTAAATGCCAAAGGGTACAACAGCACATTGTAGAGGCCCCTAACCCAGCGTGGCTGACAGCGCGGGGAAGAAGGAGGCAACCTGAGAGGCTTGTTCAGAGGGAGTGAAGCCCTCAGTGAGTCTTCGAGATTTACAAGTTCTCCGGTGGGGATGAAGTCCGTATGGGAAGAGGCTATAGTGCTAGCAAATGCATAGAAACCACAGACTCTGCAAGATTCAGGGAACTGAAAGAAGCCAGAAATAAGACTAGAGATACAGACAAGCAAGTAAGTCTGTGTGCTTTACTATACACATTTGGGATTTTCTCTTGAAGGCGAGAAAAGGCCTGGGAAGGATATTAAGTAGAATAATGATGGGATTAGGTATGTAAATTAGGAAGGCCACTCTAGAAACAAGACAGTTAAGAGATTAAGATCCAAAATAAGGATATAGAGATAAGAGAACAACTTTGAGAGATATTAAAAATTAAGAATGGATAGGACTTTGAGATGGGGATGCAGGAGCAAAGGATGACTACCTGTTTTCTGAATTAACGTACTCAGTAGCTGATGATGCCATCCACTGAGATGGGAAGTAATGGAATAGAGGAGAAAGAGGGGAAGATTGTGAGAGGAGAGCTGGTGAGTTCAGTTTTCATCTGCTGAGTCCATAGACCTCTGTGCTTCCAGTCAGGGATGGCTGCCAGAAGGTAGTTGAATATGCAACAATGAACACACATACTCATTAAAGACCATATGAATATATCAGGCTATTGTAATATTTGCTAACATTTATTGAGTTTTTACTCTAAGGAAGGCATGTGCTGAGTCCTTCTTATAACATCTTTTTATTATCCTCCCCACTCTACAGTTGAGGAAGAGTTTGAGAAATTTCCCAATGGTATTTAAGTGTCAGAGATGTCTGATTTCACAACTCAAGTCCTTACCTTACGTTGTAACATGCAAAATCCATTCATTACAGGTTTTAGGACTAGATAACAGTGGGTTCAATTCTAATCTCTGCTACTTAAGAGTTGTTTGAGCTTAATAGTCTCTAAACCACAGTTTCCTTATCTGTAAAATGGTGACCATAACAAACACATTACAAGGATACGGTAAGGATGGGAGAGAATATACAGAAAATGCTAGATGTGCATTAAGAGCGCAAACTGGCACCTATTGTTATGTCTATGCCTAGAGAAAAAAAAACTCTTTCTTGAAGTAAAATAGCTATGATCTAAGTAAATTCCCTTTCATCTTATTATGAGCTCTCTTTTAATTTCACCCTATTTGTTCTATATCTTAATAAACACTAAGTACCATTTTTCAAAAAACTTTGAGACATTAATCAATATACTCTGGAAGATTTAAAGATTTCATTCAAACAGGAATCATTTCAATGTAATAGGAGTTGATTCTATAGTGAGGAAAGTCCCAATAAGAAAACTCAATTGCGATAAGGCATGGAGAGAGCTTTGGACTTGGAGTCAGAAGACCATTGCAAAGTCCCAACTCTGACTTGGGACTTAATAGACTCAAGTGTCCCTTTGCACATGGACAAGATGAACAGATGAGCCTGTATGTTCTTATAAGTCTAAGAATGCTGAAGAAGAAGGCTTTATGATGTTTATAAAAACCAAAGCAATTAAGCCATGAACACTTGATGCAAACTTCAAGTTTCCTGTGGTTTAAAGCGGAAGTGCCCCCTCTTGATGGCCTATCAAACCACTCCACAGATCAGGAGCTGTCAGTCTGACTCTGACGGGATCATAACCCTCAGACGGAGAGTTCAGTGTTGGTGAAGGAAAAGAGAAAGGGAGAATGCAGAGCAATCTTTCCTTCTCTCAAAATCTCTCCCATTCTCACCACCGATTCAGCAGCTGGGATTGAGCTGAGGTCACCCAAGACTTCTGATTCTCAAACCTGGCTGAATATTAACAACACTGAGAACTTATTTTTTTTTAAATACTGAGTTCCACAGCCCTAAAATATCACTGGAAGGAAACTCTATAAGATTTACAAGTGCTGGGTTTCACTTTGTAAAAGGTGGTATGAAGCATCTGGGGTAATAACCTCACTCTAATGGTAAACCTAAAACTATATTCTCTTTAACCTCTTTTAACTGTATTGAAGCAAAAATTTGTTCTTAAGTATATATACACCCTAAGGTAATTAACTGGATCAACCATCCCTGTTTGCACAGACTCCACCTGCTTTAGCTTTGAAAATTCTATGTCCCAGGAAATTCCTGGGTCTCTGGAAAACAGGGACAGTTGGTCAGTCTAACACAGACACACACACACACACTCACGCATACTTGCACACATGGACACAAACTTTTAAGTAATCCTCAGTGTGTTAGAACAAAGTACAGACAGACAGTAGTCCTCTCATGAAGCATCGCCACCAAGATCATGTCATCATTCACTCAGGTACGTATATGGTCACACTCACAGACCTCTGACGCCACTGGGATCCAAAAACATAAAATGGCATGGCGACATATCATCATGCTCACTATCGTCCCTTTTGCTAGAGTTTACACTACCAATACTTATAATTCAATAACCAGAATTTTTAAAAAACTACCTTGAAGCCCCTGCCTACCAACTGCCTTTTGTCTACTTTTGTAAAAACTCGAGCCATTTCTGAGGAATAATATCTCTACTATTTGATAGATTTTTAATAGCCTTATGGCTTTGTAATTTTTTGTTACATTTTTCCTGTAATGATGCCGTGTGAAATTAAATAATAATATAATATACAAAGAAATTAGATAATGGTCATGATGTCTGTCTGTAAATTAAAAACTTGATTATCATTTCATCTAAATGAAATACTTAATAGAAAATAAATTAAATTAACTTAGAATGGCATGTATACACCAGAACACACATTATTCTGACTTTTTAAATTGAACTTGTTATAGAAATCGTTTCTAGAACCACATTATTATACACCAATACACTGTCCTCTATTGCCTGATGGAAACATGAGACTTTAAGTTCAAGTCATAATTATACAAGCTAATGGAGACTAGCATCAGTCTGCATAACACACACGTAGTAAGTACACGTATCTCCTTACTTGTGACATCACTAGTTGTCTGTGGGAGAACAGCTTGGGCCGCAGTTGGCAGAACTGTGGGATTGTGGGGGAAGATCTCCCACTGACGCCAGTTCTACACACAAGAGAACTAGTGTCATGGAGACACTACTAATAAGTTAGGAGGAAAGGCCATATAAATCCTTTCCCTTTGATAAATCCGAATCTTAAAATGGTTGCCACCAATCTTGTGCATTCTTCACTCTCCAAAGAGCTTAGCAAATAAGGAAATCCCTTCAGGACTGTGGTCACCATCCTTGAAATGAACAATAAGCATGCTAGTAATATGCTTCTCCTTTCATGCTTCTGACATTCAACAACACATGCACTATTCAAGCACATCTGGAATAAAACCCAACAAAGGAGGTGTGTAAAGATGTTGAGACTGTCAAAACACTCGGCATGATTTCAATGCCCTCATCTTTCTACCACTGGCTTTACAAGTAGACAATCAAGGAGACCTCAAAACATGATATCATTAATCAGAAAGAGTATACATTTCCAAAGGTCCGTTTTATGATCTTGAAAGAGGATTTAAAAATCAACTAAAAAATAACAAAAAACTTGCTTTTTACAATATATTCTTTTTAGTATGATTTTGAGTAGTCTTACCACAACATTTTTCAGCAAAACTGAGATTGAATTAAGACTTACTGATTGTTCATTTAAATCCTGGGAGTCTTCCATGTGGTTTTCTTACTTCTCCTGCCACTCCCAAGTAGAAGCAGCTTCCTTCAATTAAAAATGGACTACCTAAAACAAAAAGATGAAAACAAAGTGGAAAAATGAAAAAGTTATCTTTCGAAATTATTTGTAAAATTACCAAAACTTTGATTTACATGATAGTTGGTAATCTGTAAAAGCATTATTTTTAAAGAACAAAATTCATTATCCCCGTATCTGATAGAAATAATGATCCTGAAAATCACATCACAGTAAAACTGAGATATATAAACAGCTACTCAGGCATCCCGCAGATAAGGAAAAACATCTGAGGACAGCTTCAGAGACCCAGGCTGTAATAAACATCTAGTCTGCTATTTTGCTGAGAGAGGTCTGTCATTAAGCAATTGACAGATTAAAAATTAAAAGTCTGCATTAACCATTCATTTTCTAAGGCACATAAAATTGAAAACATATAATGTGTATTTTAATATGACAGCTCTCTATTACAGGAAAATTTGTCTTAATCGCCAGACTCAGTTCTAAAACTTATAATGTTATAAAATGCACGCCCAATTTTTAAAAGAGAATGAAAATAAGACTATTATGCTAAAGAAGGTATTAGAGAAATATGTGGGAAGGACAACTGGTCAGTGAACTACTAAAAAACAATTCATCTTTACTCCATATCATATATTAAAAATTTTCTAGGCAAACTGAAGTTTTAAAAAAATCTAAGAAAAATAGGCATATATATTTTTAATTCCCAGATAGAGAAGACATATAATAAAAGCAATGGAATATAAAACAAAAAAGCCAAACACCCCCTTGAGTTCCCCACACACACAAATAATCACAATTAAAAGATACATGAAAATATAAAAAGAAGTATCTCCGCAAATATCAAACTCAATGGGCTAATGTCCTTAACATACAAAGAGCTCTTACAATCCAAATAGAAAGGCACACACACCCCTACAGAAAAATGCTCAATCACCGCAAAACGATGTTCAGATTCACAAATAAATGAAATGCACTTTAAAATAGCAACGATACATTTCTAGCTCTTCATATTCTAGTTCTAAAATAAAATTAAAAGAATATGAGAGATTAAAAAAGATTTATATAAAAAGTGTTCATCATAGGCATAAACAGATATAAATTATTAAATGCACGTTTCAAGGAATACTTGGTGACATCAAAAATTTCTGAGAATATAATTTCAGTGCAAAATAAGTATTCAAATCCGCAGAAACAACATGTTCCCAATTCAGTTTATTGAACATTCAACATATGCAAGTGTTTTGCTCAGTTTTACACATTCCCTACTACAACCAGGTAGGCGTGGTTTTAATTTCTGCTTTGCATTATGGTCTACAATAAACCTGTTACTTTCCTTATTAGAACACAAGACATTTTAGAGTGTAAATTGTTTTATGCATACACAAACACAGAGACACAGATCAAACATTTTTTTCTAATTTTTTTCTGATTTTTCTCAAATTTTTTCTAATTTTAATTTTTTAATTTTTAAAAGTCATAAAATGGTAATGGTAACATGTAATGTGATAGTCTCAGTAAGATACTGATTGAGAATACTGCAAAACCAGAAAAGTGTCATTTTAAAGAAAAGCACAATTTTAAAGTGCATTTAAGATGGGAAGGGGGAAGTGTAGATATTAAGGCACACTGAGGTGTTGCAGTATACATCCGAATTCAGGAGGATAGGTAGGCAAGAAGTTCTAGATTTAAAGATGTCATTCTTTGTGTTGGAGGTGGACCTGAGAGACGGTGACTGGAAAAAGGCCAACTCTTTTCCTTTTACTTCACACCTCCATCTTTCTTCTCCCATTCTCCCCCATCTCCTCGTTATGGACCCTCATATCACATCTGGGTCTCTATCTCTCTGTTCCTGCTTCCTGCTGATCTCTTGCTTGCTCCTCCTATCCTAGCAGACCTCCTGATCCTTGGCCCTGCACACTGTCCCCTCCCCTGGTGACCAGGACCTCCCCGGCTCAGCCTCACCTTGGATATGGTGCACACCTTAGGATGTATGGCCACCAGTCTAATTGATGCTGACCTGCTAAGACTCAACACCTACCAGCATCACGAGCCCTTCCTCTCTCCTCCGGGAGGGAATCTTGATGGATCATCTCCTTTTGATGGATGATCCATCACGCCATTTTCTCCTCACTACCTGGATAACAAATTAGCCAAACACTCTCCTGAAGGGGAAAATCTGATGTTCCTTTTCATTCTAATAGATGGGTAAGATGAATGGTAAAAACACTGTACCATAGTACAAAGGGAAGGGACACTATATTCAGCTATGTAAAACAAACAAAACAAAAAATTTGTATTTGTATTTCTGAATAGAGAAAAACAGACCCAAAAGTGAAAGGACACAACAGATTATGAAAAATATCTTCAATAAATATTATAAACTTTGTGACCTTGAGAACAAAGAAATTGGTAAGGAAAAGTTAAAGAACCTTTTAAGGTACTTAAGCAAGGATGTGAAAATACAGATCATTATTTTAAATGTAAATAATAAATAAAGATTTAGAAAAGTGTTCACTTTCACAGTTGCCAAAATATGTAAACTTAAGCAACAAGCATACATTTTGGATTCCTGTATACATCTTCAATAACTAAACCATTTTAAATATTACTAACACCCAGTGTTGGAAAGGATACAGTGAAAAAGCCGTCCTCATTCAACTGCCACTGATAATGTCAAGTTTTCTAATATTTTTAGAAAGCAGTCTGTCACTGCATTTTAAATATGCTTAAACTTTTTTACTCAATAACTTTCCTAAGGAGTAAACTATTCCACTCCAAAAGTCACAAGGTATTCACTACAGTGTTATTCATAATACAAACTAGAAGCAGCCTCATCTTTGTAGAGCATTGATTAAACAAATTATGTTCAGTAAGTTTAATATAATATAATTTAAGGATCGAAAGTATAATTACAAAAATGACATGGAAAGGGCTTCCCTGGTGGCGCAGTGGTTGAGAGTCCGCCTGCCGATGCAGGGGACACGGGTTCGTGCCCCCGTCCGGGAAGATCCCACATGCCGCGGAGCGGCTGGGCCCGTGAGCCATGGCCGCTGAGCCTGCGCGTCCAGAGCCTGTGCTCCGCAGCGGGAGAGGCCACAGCAGTGAGTGGCCCGCGTACCGCAAAAAAAAAAAAAATTACACACAATGACATGGAAAAGCAAAAAATTACTGATTGTATATTAAGTGAAAAAAATCAGAACACAAAATTTTAGCTATGCTAACAGTAATGTACAACTAAGCGTGTGTTTGGATATTCATTAAAAAGAAACATTAAAAATAAAAATAATTTGATAAAGAATTATATCTTTGGCTTCACATTCTTTGATTATTGTTGATTTTATTTTCTGTGTAGTAAATAAAAATTTATTTTTTTCCACCATAATACAGGAGCACAGAGCAAGTAAAACCAAATGATGCTGAAATGATTTTACGAGATCAGTTAAAAGCACAGCAAACAATGAAAGTGAATTTTCTTAGTAGGCACTTTCTCCAAGTGACCTCTGTGGCTTTCCTTATGGAATAAATTTCAAAGCCAGAGTAATCTCCTTAGGGCTGGTATTCTTTATCCTGTTTACTAGTGTCATCTAAAGCACCTCGCTCAGGGCCTGGCAAGCATTAGGTGGTTAACAGTATTAATTGAATGAATGACAAAATTAATGGTGGATGAAATCATACATAATGTACTTGATGATGTGAACAAAAAGTGTAAACAGCCATATAATTTAACTTTTGAAAATCCTGTCTCAAATATGTGGCTATTTTAAGAAAAATGTTGACCTGTCCTGTGTTTTTCAGGTAGAGTCTTGTAATTTTTCAGAAAATCTAATGTTGAGATTAGTCCACCAGGTATCTTCCTATTCGCCTGACCTAGCAATAAAATATACGTACAATAACATGACTATTAATACCAATGTAACCTATTATTTACTTACAACATAGCATGCTATTTTAGTTTCCTAACGTTGCTGTAATAAAAGTGCTACAGACTGGGTGGCTTAAACAACAGAATTTTATTCTGTCATAGTTTTGACAGCAAGAAGTCCTAAATTAACATGCTGGCAGGTCCATGCCCTCTCTGGAGGCTCTAGAAAAGAATCATTCTTTGTCTCTTCATATTTTCTGGTGTTTGCTAACAATCCTTGGCATCCCCTGGCTTGTAGATGTGCCCCTCCGATCCTGCCTCCGTTGTCACACAATATTGTCCCCGCCTATCTCTTCACAGGGCCTTCTTCTGTGTGTGCGTCTCTGTATCCAAATTTTCTGACTCTTACAGGTACACCAGTCACTGGATTAGCACCCACTCTAATCTAGTAAAACCTCATCTTAACTCCATTACATCTGCAAAGACCCTATTTCCAAATGAGGTCACATTCACAGGGAAGAGGGTTAGAACTTAAACATATCTTTTGGGGGACACAATTCAACCCACAACACATGTACAGTTATCACACTAAAATGATTATTAAGATGTGATCAAGGTTTAAATGTAATATTTCCAGAAAGAATACACAGGAAGTAAATTAAGGATACTGATCATTAGGAAAGAAGGGATCCTCTTCCAGAAGGGCCACCATCTCAGGGCACTGGTGAAATTTCAAGTGAAATTAAAAATTAAGACTTCAAGAAAGATGTTCAAGCATAAGAGAATTAAGCAAAAACTAGCCTTTTTCTGTTAACCACTGGTTCAGAATCTATTTAATGTTCCAGTTGGGGAGCTATTTGCATCAATGTTCCATGTTATAACATAATACTTTGCTTTATAATTCCGTAAAATTGAGATTAATTGTCACTTAGTTTAACTGTAACATGAATTTCTTTCTTTGCCAAACACACTAAAGTACTAAAATATTATGAGCCCGGTGGTTTTATATTATTGAACCAAGTAAAACTACTGGGCTAACTGCAGACACAGTATTATTTTACATCATAATTTAGCAATGGTTGTTATGCTAAATCCTTTAACATTTAGTTTTCACAAGTATATGAGAAAAAGACAAGAACCCTCTTTGAATCAAGTAAGAGAAGTATTACCTCTTAATAAAGATATAAAATTAAGGTATAACAGTAACCTCATGCCGTTTTATGAGGCAATAATCTAGTTCCTCCGCTCTACTTCAAAGCCATTCCCCCAGAAAAGGTGAATTTCAAACAGGAACAATAGCGACCTCACCCATTCTGTGTTAGATGATTTTTGCTGAAGTTAGGTTTTCAATACACAGAAAATTGGTCATATCCTTTTCTTGAACTCTGCTCTAGGCATGAGGTGTCTCTTGGAATATCAGAATAAAAAAATCAACAATTCTTCAATTTAAATAATTAATGAGATTTATACATCAAACATGTTAAAAACAATTCTCAGAAACGGCATGAGGTACTTAGGCTGGATCCAGGTGGTAGAGACAGCAAAGGACCCTGTGCCTTCAAGAAAGAGAAGATGCTGAAGTCGGAGGTGTTTGGGGAGTCCGTGTGATGTAACCCTAATCCTGTGTCTTTCTAAGCAAACCATCAGTAAAAATTAGATTGTCCAGGCATGCTTTACCCTGGCTGAATAAACGCAAACCTGAAGGTGGAGTGGGTGGTGCTCTCTGTTCCAGGGCTGGCATGGGATGAAGACAGAAGCTGTACAACCAAAAACTACACCTCTGGTAAGGTACACAGGTGGCAAGGCCGTCCACTGGTCTTTAAAGCTGAACACCTGGGCTTTGTCATCCACTCCTTGACCGCTACTCTCCACATTCAATAAATGACCTATTAATACCTCATAGAGTTCACTCAAATCTCTCCATGTGTCTCTCCTTACTGCTACCGTAGTAGTTCAAACCCTCGTCATCCCTGGACTGGAGAAGCAGCCTCCGAAGGGTCCTCTAGTTTTGTTCCCTGAACCTCATTTTTTCACAGTGCAGTCAGAGTGATAGTTTTAAAATAAAGATAAGATTTTATTCTCCTAAAACAATTCAGAGGTGTACCCTTTCCTTGGGATAAACCAGAAATCCTTTCATTGGTCCTACCTGCAGCTATGGCAGTACATCTCTCTGCCAAGATGCCCCATAACAAGTAATCGGAAGTCAGATGCTTTTGCTCCCTGGGGCCATGGACCAAAGTGGGAGTTCTGAGGAAGACCTCCACCTTCCTTCTCCCTGTGGTCGAGGCCCTACCTTACGAGGTAAGGTGGTAACCTCCACTGTCCTCACCATGCCCTCACTCTTCGCTACCATCACACTGCACGGCAGCCAAAGACTGGGAATTCCACCGGGAGTCTCCTGTGAGGGTGCTCACACAGTAGAGGCTATGTTTGCTTCTTGCTGCAGTGCAAAGAACAAAGAAGGGGGAGGGGCTTCCCTGATGGCGCAGTGGTTGAGAGTCCGCCTGCCGATGCAGGGGACGTGGGTTCGTGCCCTGGTCCGGGAGGATCCCACATGCAGCGGAGCAGCTGGGCCCGTGAGCCACGGCCGCTGAGCCTGTGCGTCCGGAGCCTGTGCTCAGCAGCGGGAGAGGCCACGGCAGTGAGAGGCCCGCGTACCGCAAAAAAAAAAAAAAAAGAAAGGGGTTAAGAGACTACATTCCCCCCACCCATGTTCCAAATGTCTAGTCTATTCCTAGGGCAAGATGTAAAGATTGCAGGCCATCCAAACTCTTGTTCTAGCCCCTGTGCAGACTCTGCAATGGGGACAGAGGTGTGTGGATAGTCCCATCCGTAACCTCTGGCACAGCCCCCTTTTAACCCAGGTGGGAGCTCTGGAGGATTTATTACACGTGCAGAGTTTCCTGGGCCAAGGGACGTGTCACTCCATTGTATTCCATCATTCAGAACAGCTAACCTACTGTTTGACTTGCAGATTATCAAACTTCAAGTTTATTTTCAAAAACATTTGTGTACCAAATTAAGGCTTGCTTGCATGGGGTTATATATACACCTATCACACTGACCCATATTCAGCTTATAACACACTAGGTCCCCCAGGGCTTTCCGAGTGACACCAAATTACCTCAGTCTAATGACTCGTCACAATCTTTTCCAATGGCTTAGGATGTGGGCCTGGGAAAGTACCAGGCTAGTCCTCCTTCAGTGGTAAAATCTCTAGGACATAGAACTTGGGAGCTCTTTACTGCCATGAGTAAAAAGCTGATCTGCTAGGGAGAGACAGAGAGGAGCTGACCCAGAAAGGGAATCAAAAGCGGGAGACGGCAAGAAAGTCCTGGCAGAATTGAAGTCCCTGGATCCTGTTACTCCTGAAGCCTCACTGTCTCTCTTGCTCTTCCTGCTGCTTCGTTGTTCAATTCTTCCTTGGATTCCATGAGCGATCCTCATAATCGTCAATTAAATTCTCTCCTTTACTAAGCATATTGTCTCACATAAAACTGCAATTGTATAAGAAGTCTAACAACTTATATTCCCATTACATTCTTGAGATATTAGAGCTGGGATCAACTGTCAATAAGGGCATTGCTTTCACATCCTCTGCACCAAGATCCCATCATTTCCCTATAAGTTTCATTAACGGGTCTGTAAAGCTGGGTCAGGCACTGGCTGGTTTCCACCGCTCAGGCAGCATGCCAGAGAGGGAAGCCAACAGCACAAAGAACACCTAGCTCCAATTCTATGGCCATCTGTTCAGAGAGGTAAGATGGGCATTCTGTGACCATGCACATGACTCTTGTCCCCGCTTATACAAAAGGAAAACAGCAAAGGTGTCCAAGAAACAGATCTGGGTGAACAGTAATGCCTGACTTCAATCGCCTTAAATGAAGCCAAGCTACAAAGTAGATGCTGAGCTATTTTTGAACTGTTTACAAAGATAGGGCATGGACTTTGCAAAATGGTCCATTTAACACAAAATGTTTAAAAATAATGTGGTTAATTTCTCATGCTAAAAAATTATAACAAGCTGAATTTCACGATAATCATCTGGGTCCTTAGTGATAGGTGCATTTGATAGCAGTAATCTTCCTGGAATTATAAATTACCATCACTTGGTTTTTGACAATAAGGGCCAGCCAAGGTTTTCTATTTTGTTTGTGTCTGCTAACTGTTGATGGTTGGGTAGTCAACTTAGAAAACATAGACGCAGTTGTAACCAGCTGGTCTCAGAATTCTGAGCTCGGGCAACTTTTATTACACCTACAAACTCAGACCGACTCTGTAAACCTACTTTCCTTTTCGCGTGTTGCCCCTGTTGTTCCTCCCAAACTACACTTCACACTGACTCTTTCTGTATTCACTGTTAATAGTTCATCTAACTGGCTCTCCTGTAGCCTGGCAGAAAAAAAACTACCTGAGCCCTTCTTTATAAACAGTCTGATTTTTTCTCAGCCATAAACCTCTCTTCCATATCTAGGAACACTTTCTGATGAAGAATATAGGACCACATGCATTACTGAACACACATCTGCTGCCTTTACACACTTCTGGAGAAAAATGTGTTGCAAATTTAAAAGAATTGAAGAATACATCTTCTAAGTTTAGTATTCAACTCTTGAAACCCTGGAAGTCTAAAAAATGGCTTGCTGGAGGAAATATGCATTTAGTGATTCCTAGTAAAGACTTTTGGAATAAAACAAGTCTATACGTGAGTCCTTGTTTTACTACTGGATAGCTGTATGGCCTTGGGATAGTTAGTCAATACCTCCAAATATCATTGTCTTCATCCACAAAATAGAGACAATAATAATACCTGCATTATATTTTGTGAAGATTAAATAAAATCATGTATTTTAAAAATGTAAGCCATTTACTAGTGACAGAGTGGAAGAAAATTTCTACTTTTTTATTCATTCTTCATATAATGAACCAAAATATTTTAAGTTTTTGCCATACTGTGGAATTCTACCTATGTAATTTCTGTGAAAATGATTTTTAACTCTGTTCAATTAAGAATATTATACTAATCAGTTATTTTCGGAAACTGCATGAACTATCTACGTATAGGTAGTTAGTAGCCAAAGTCACCAGTCTTTAACAAATTCTCTGAACTCACATTAATTTGTAAAAATGAACAATTATTTGATTTTTGATATTTTGATCAAGTGATAAGCCTTTACCCCTTTTGAGTTTGCCATTCTACGTAGCATCAAAATTGTGAGTGGTTTCTTTAGCCCTGAGAGATTGATGCTTCCAATAACAGAATTATGGATGAGTATGTGAAAGAGAAGGGAACACATTTCCAGAAAAGAAAGCAAGAGAGGAATGGACATTCAGTGTGAATAGGATGCTAAGAAGTTCTTAGCATCCTAAGAATTGGCAAAAGCAGGAGTAAAGTGCTAAATATTAGTGAATAAATACAATCTGTTGTTACGTTGTTACCGTATTTTGATATCTTTAAAACACAAAAAAAGAATGGCAAATGTGATATAATTGCAAAAACACATCTACTTCAAATTTCTGAAAAATAGGGAACAGCAACTGGAGTTAAGGGGCAACTTGAAGGCTGTTGTGATGACCTAGATAAGAAATCAGGAGAACCTGGACTGATATGGCTGCTGAAAGAAGCCTGGAGAAAAGGTGGATATGGCGGATAACATGGAAGACCAATCAACAGGACACTGTTGATATACGAACGTACTGTAACCAACAAGGCAAATATAACTTGCAGGTGTCGCACCTGGATTCTTGAGAAATTGGCGATACGGAAAAGTGGAGCAGAAAAGATATGTTTGTGTGTTCTTGTTTTTGTTGTCATTATGTTCATTTATAAAAATGGGCAGAAAGCAGCAAGAGGCAATGCATGAAGGAGAAATTCTGAGAAGTTTGTCTCTTTTACTGAAGGAGGGCTAGAAAAACTCAGCCCACCATCCTACTCAACAAGGAAGCTTGTCATGGGGAAGAGCCTTTGGGAGAGAATAAACGAAATAATTACTTGAGACAAATCAATACCTCAGCCTCGCACAAATGTAAATTCTAAATAGTTACTACGTTGCTACCATGGAAACCTCAAGCCAAAATATTAAAATCAAGACTGATCCAGAGGTTTGAAATCCCTAGACTGCAGGGGAGCAAATGAAAAATTGGTCCATAGGCCACAAAGGATTCTGAGAGAAAAATTCATCAAAAGTGATAAGCTACATCAGGAAACAAACACCACAGAGACAACAGATGCAACAACAGGGGGACTGGAATCCAAAAATTTGAGATTAATGACAGTCTGAACAGTATCACATAATACGTATGCTTAAAACAATTAAAGAGACAGAAGAAATAGAAACAAAATAGAAAGAACCACAAATTACAAAAAGTAAATACACAAATTTGGAAAAGAACCATAAAAGTGCTTTTAAAAATATATCCATTGAAATTTCAAAAAAGAAATGAATGAATTAAACAGCAGATTAGATTCAGCTAAGGAAAAAATTTGTGAAGTAGAAGAAAAAACTCAGGAAGTATCCAACCCCACAGAGGAAATTAATGAAAACAAAAACAACAGCAGCAACACAAACATATCTTTTCCTCTCAAATCTTATATATCACCAATTTCTCAGGAATGAAGGTGTGACACCTGAAAGTCCTATTTTTTATTTTAATGGTAGAGGATCCAATGTATAACAAAGTAAACATGAGAGATATAAAATATAGCAGTAACTTTGACTTACTGAAAGACAAGTTACATGCTTGAATTGTGTCTATAGTGAATAACAGTTAAGAATTTAATTAAATATAATGTTATTTGCCTTCCTAAAATTTGGGACACCTAAGGAGAATTTTATTCATCTAGATTTTTTAATTGAGGCACCCAAGAAAGTCTGAATACCTTCTTTTCTCTCAATAAATTTCCCTATAGCATTGGAGTATAAAAGCATCCACTGACTTTGTAACTGCATTAAGAGTAGGATCACATTTACAAAATCTGCCATTATAGCTTCTAGAAATCCAAAGAATTTCCTAAAGGCTAAAGCTGAAAGAATTCATAAAATAATATCTCAAATACATTTGGTGTTGCTCTTCAATTCCATGTTTTGCTTCTCTGAAATATGTTTTGACTTTAAGGGCAAACTTAGAAAGAAAGAAAGAGAGAATATGAATGAAATCCATAGCACCTTATTTCTTTGTCTTGGGATATGAGGAGTATAGAAGTAAGTAGGGTTTAATAGACTGATCATATGAGTTTTTAGGTACAATACTTAAAGCTTCTTAGCTCCACTGAATAGAACCATCTAATTCTCTTTCCTTCTGTCAATTCTTCCTTATATATTAGTTTAAAAGAATCTACCTTTCAGAACTACTCTGGTCTGCCCACCAGAACCACAAAGCAGAAACTGAATCCCACTTTCATATGTATAGCAGGCTATTAGCTATTAAGAGAGTGCTATCATTCATGTCACCCCTAAATCTTTCTTTCCTCAAGTTAAGTACCCCTAGTTAATAAGACTGTATCTTTAATTAAAAAACTCTTTGTTTCCCAACGGGAATTAGGGAGCAATTCAGTCAGCCACAAAAGCATAACTGCATAGGAAATGCATTAAACAGAAGGTAGATATGAAGCAGGTCATAGTACATCATTATTTTAAATTATAAATTGACATAAATCAATACAGATCAGCATTAATGTATAACAAATATTACATTCATGCCCAGACAAAAAATGGAAAGGAAATCAAACTAGCTGAAATGGAAATTAATAACAATAAATTTTCAGAGCTGGAAGAATGCTCCTTTGAGAAAGGCCCTAGGGGTTTTGTTTGTTTGCTGGTTTGTTTAAGACTGAATTATTCTCTGGAAAAATTAAAGAAGAAAAAAAAAAGACTAATGTTTAAACTGCAGGAAGGTTGGTTTGCCTAGGACTTGGCCATACCTGAGCCTGTTTGTAGAATCTACGGCTTTGCTTCCCATAGCTCCAAGTGCCCTTGGGCCTCAGGACTGCCTTGGGAAAGAACTCTTCCACGGGAAGAGCTGGTGAGCCATAAAGCCAGAGCGAAGTCTGAGTCCTAAGTCTCAGGGCTGCAAGGACAGGACAAGAAAACAAACCAACCAAAAATGTGTTAAGTGAACTCTCTGGAGAAAAGATGAAGGACAGATGGCATCCCTCTGTCCTTTGGATTCTCTGTTATAGGGTGCTGTGCAGGGGGGAGATGCAATATTTTGCTGATTTGAAGCTACCTGTGGCACCAGCTGTTCCATCAAGGAGAAGTGAGGTCTGACCCAGAGAAATACTATTTGCTTTTTTAATATGACAAAGGGTGGAGAAGAAAAAAAAAAATGAAGTGGGTGAAGAAAGCTGGGGAAAATACTGGTTAAATGAGTATGAAAAAGATCACAATGAATAGGAATTTAAAATATGAAACTTGAAACTCAGGAAGATGAGAGAGGAGCAGAATAATCGGCCCCCTCCTGATTAAACCAAATATAAAGACACCGGTTATAAAGATGTGGATGCTGGTCTTTCTGTACTTTTGATGGCTGTTGTGGTTTCTCCTGGTCATTACCCTGCTCCAGAGCTACCTGGAGCTTCCACCAAGCTCTTGTTCAAACGCTTGAACAAACTATATTAGCCCTGAAGAAGCATCAGATGCTTCTCACAGACACTGCTGTGGCCTGAATATAGACAATCCAACTTAGGTTTTAATGCCTTAATTTTTTTTTTCATAGTCATGAAAAAGAAAAATACAGTGAGTTTCTTTAAATAAAATATCCAAGATATATAAATGCACAATATTATTTATAGTCCCTACATTAAGACTGTATCTTGCGAAAACATGGTTTCCTGCATAACGTATGAATGAATGAACAAATAAGTAAATAAGGAAACACTCCTAAGGCACATGTCAGGAAATAGAAAACTTGAATTTCATGAAGTTTCAGACTGAATCAGGCAAACGGGATCATAGATTTCCGCGTCTGCCATGATTCAGTGTACGGCTTTGGGAAAACCTTGTAATTTCTCCATACTTCAGCTTCTCAACCTATAAAAGGAGTATATGGCTTGAAATTTAATTCCCTCACAGCAGTGAGAGTTTTGATTCAACATTTATAAAAGGCTTTTTAGCTTCCCAGATTAATAGGCAAAATACTGTGGTAGCTGTATAATCCACTTTCCAAAAAGTATAAAGGTAACTGGTCAAATCTGATGTAAAATAATACTTGACTTGAGAAATAAATACCAGTCATATTTATTACTCCTCCATTCTGTTTTCTAAGTAATAAAAATGATTTCTAACAGAAAAAGTATCAAATTAATATTCAAGCCAGTTGAAGTGTTATCATCGCAAGCTTACCTACGTTTGGGAGAAGGGGAGTTGTTTTATTTTTCCAGACTGTCCCGCATGTTTATATGGTAAAGTCAGGAATGCTGGGCATGGTTTTGAAGGCCTCTAGCGTATTCGTTGGTTTCTGGCATTCTAATGCACTCTACTCTTATAACCATAAAAGTACTCTCGAGTGCTTCTGGAAATATATAACAAATGCTTAATCAATTTAAGAGTGTTTTAACTGCATACATGAAATTTCTTGGGAGGAAAATGTTAGCTATTCTACACACATATAGTACTTAAGTTAGCAAGAGAGTTCCTTCTCAAAGGCACAGAGCAGTTTCCCCATAGTAATATAATTTTCAGTTTTATGTGCCTAAGTCCTATTGAATCCCTTAGAATAACAGGAAATTCTGCAGGAAGAAAAAGCTCACAAAAATTGATAGCTATATTTACCCAATGCTGGAGGAATAAGTTAGCTATTTTGAGTTGGATTACTCTTTTAAGGCACTAGATAACCATTAAATGTTAGCCAGAATCTTAATTAACCAGTAACTATAAGAATTGAATATTCTGGAGACAGACTTTTCTACATATAAGACTCTAACAGTAAAGCCAACTGATTAACATACTTCATTTTAAACTTTATGTGTCATGATACTTTAGCCAGGACTTGAGTAGCAATTCTCTGGATTTTGATGCTTTCACTTTAATGTTCACATTAAACAGATTATGACATTTCCCAAATTTACAAATCAGAACACTGATAAGATACAGTTGGTATTTTGGTAATATTTAATAACATTCAAAATGGAGTGATCTCATTTATAGTAATACAATGTCTATGCCTTTCATCTACATGTTTAAAAGCTATAGTAATATACGTAAGGTGCTTAGAACTGTACCTGACACATAGTTGGCTCTTAACAGAATAATAACATACAATTCCTCACAAATTCTCAACAATATCAGTGTTTCTCTTAACAATTCTTATAAATATTTTATGGTGCTAAGTAAAAACATGTCATGAATATTATATACACTGAGTTTTTTTCTTCCTACCAAGTGGTTTAAGAACTATGAATATATATAATAATCATTCATGTAACGGAGTAGTAACCATTCTTAAATGAGATAGTAACTACATATAACATAGATTTGTTATATATGTGGTTAACAGAATTATTTGCTCTTATCAGTGAACTCTTCCAATTAGTGTGTGAGTCTCATTATTAACCAGAGCACAAATAATTACAGTGTCAACTTAGCATAAAACTCTGCCCTTGGCTTTTATGAGAAAAATGCAAGCATCATCACAGGGACACAAGGTGTTACAAGCTTTTTGAAAAGTATTTTGGCACCATTTATGCAAGCTGCACACACTCTTTCGTCTATTATTCCTACATCTAGAGTTTTACCTAGACAGGAATTTTGGGTCAAATTTCTGACAGGAATTTGGGTCAGATATATAAAAAGATACATAAAAATCATGATTGCAGCAGTCTTTGTAATAGTAAACACTCGCAAGCAACCTAAATATATACCAGGAAGGGAACAGTTAAAGTATAAAACATATCCATACATTAAACAGAAATACCCCAAACTATATGTAATGATATGAAAAAATACCCAAAATATAGCCAATCAAAAGCAAGCTTTAAGACAACTGATGATCCATTTTGGCCTAAAATGTAAAATAAAAATAAATTACATCCCCAGAAAATTCTTACATTTACGCATGTATAGGAAAAAAATGTCTGAAAGGAAGCACGCTGAAGTACAACAATTTGCCCTGATTTGTGGGATGTGGAAGAGATGGATGAAGTGAGGGATATCAACTTATTTTAAATATAGCTGTCATTTTTTAAAATTTTATTGAAGTATAGCTGATTTACAATATTGTATTAGTTTCGGGTGCACAGCAAAGTGATTTGGAGATATATATATATAGCATTTTTCAGATGCTTTCCCACTATAGTCTATTATAAGATATTGAATATAGTTCCCTGTGCCATACAGTAAATCCTTTTTGCTCATCTTTCATATAATTATATCTGTATTCTAAATTTTTTAGGAAAGTATAACATACACACAGTAAAATATGCAAATCAAAAGCTGACAGCCGATACATTTTTATTACATCTACACCCCCATCTCACCATCAATCAGATCAAGATAAAGGGCTATATCAGCATTCCAGAAGCCTCTCTCCTTACCTCTTCTAGTCAAGCCCCTCAAAGGCACCTCTTATAATATCTGTTTCAATATGTTACACAAGATATAGATGACTTTTGCTTAAAAAAAAAGATTGATTAAAAAAAATCTTGCTTCAGCATTTTTTTGAAGAGCTCTTTTTTGAATATTAAATATGCTCAACAATTTATTCAAAGAAATCAATTCAATATACATAAATATTGAGCATTTTCAGTGTCTTCCTGGTATAAACTCAATTATTCCTTACAACAATTCCACGAGGCAAGTACTATTATTATTCCCTGTTGACACATGCTGCAACTATGGCTAAAGCAGGTCAGTAAATAACTTCTCCAAGGTTACACTGCTGATGAGTGGCAGCCCGTAAGGATACATACAAAGGCAGTCTGATTCCAGTATTTGCAACTCCCTGTGGAATTCAAACAAAGAAAAATAAAGGCAGCAAGTTGTAGAGGTGGCAGCACTAGGGTGTCTTACAGCACAAGGTTCTCTTTTTAGCTTCCTTTTGACTAAATCACTTAACGTCTCTAATCCAGTATTCATCTGCAAAATGGAGAGTTAGGCTAAATTCCTCTCCTGATCTGATTCTCTGATAAATAACGTGACCTACGAAAACATAGAGCAAATAGGCTTCATCACGATTTATAGTACAATCACATACTGCATTCAGAAATGACTCATATGAGGAAATAAAACCACAATTTTTGAAACTATTGGAAACAATCATTTTAATTTAATGTTATTTTTGGACACAGAAGGCTTTTTTCTCCCTCTAAATAGCAAGTTGGTGGTTTTGAAGGGTCTTGCTCATCTTTTTGTGGAAAAATGCCTGAAAACAAACCGCTAGAAACTAAACAGAAATTTTTCTTCTTAAATTATGCCTGATAAAAACAACCAAATTTCTCTCACCAAATGACCACATATACTTCTAACGGATACCTCTAGGAATTTTGGTCCCCATATTTTGAAACACTGACATAAACAAATACAGAACATACTTCCTCTCAGATGAAATCCATAATTCTGAGGGTTAAAAATTCTTCAAACTAACATGAAATGTATCTCCACAGAAATCAACCAAAGAGGCTGAAGTTTGTTTCTAGAGAAGATTGGAAGTAGGAAAACTATAAGTCTCCACTAGAATCTGCCTTTTTAATTTCAGTTTATTCAAAATACCAGTTCATGCTGACCATATCTTTTCTTCTGCTAGAATATCAGTAATACTTTGGTACAAATAAAGCTTTAAATAATTTAGAATAGAAGAGAACCAATAAACTAGTTTCAGTGACCATATGCAAAAAAGAAATCAGTTTCCAAAATGTAAACAGGATCCATTCTTTGTAGTTGTCTGGCTCTGGATGTATGTCCTTTGAAGATGTGCAGGGAATAGGGTAGCTAGTGAATTTCCATCACTACCCCAGGCACTGGGGCTACAGGGGAGGAAAGATATGGTCTCGCCCCTCAGTGAGTTCAGAATCTCTCTAGAAGACAGATTCACATAAAATTAGCCCCAGCACAATGTGCTCTTATACCAATAGCCCACATAAGGCGCTATGGTATTACAGAGAGAAAAGAATTAATTCTGCCTGAGCCTCGGGAAGGCTTCCCAGAGGAGGTGACATTTGAGCTAAGCCTTGAAAGACGAGTAGATTTTTTTTGTCCAGGTAGGCAGCAAAAAGTAAGAGGCAAGGAGGTTAAGGGAGTTGGGGCAGTGGAGGACAAGGGTGGTGAGAATATCCCAGGGAGAAAAAAGGAAATGCCTAATTATATTTTATGCCATGGAACGTTCATAAAAATAGGTAAGTCTTACATTCATATCCACGGTACAAAGAAATAAACCTGAGAAAGTAGGTATGTGACTTGAATTCTCTGGGGGGGTTCCCTGATTTATGAACCCAAGAAGTGTTCATTTGGAAAAACAGAACTTCTGGTTTACTGGCTATTCTCTAATGACTAAAGGGCTACCAGGCTTCCTGTTCAACGTCAGGCACTTTGCCTGGATGGACTTGAGGTTTGCTACGCCTTCTTCAGACTTGCTGTCAATGCATGGAGCAGAACCCGCCTTCACTGTCTGAAAATTCATGATTTAAGCCCTTGGCCTGTAACCCCCACCTAACTCCCCTGGAAAGGCCCCCACCTGTCATTGGGTTGCCCAGCACCCACTTTATCTCTCTGCTAACAAGTAGCTGTGAGGAGTCCTTCTCTTCTTAGAAAACAGAAGTACTGATACATTTGATCACATACAGTATGCTATATTTGCAGCCACTTTTTCTTCTTAAGAATACATTTCAAAATTTAAAGCATAAATCAAAGGAGAGGTAATAGAGAAAGAAAGAGAGACAGTGAGTTTGTTTTCAAGTACCTCTGCCCTGCTTGCTTGAGCATCAATTAGTAAATGATGTGAAATCCCTAGGTCTGTCTGACTGCTTCCACCTAACGTGATTACCTGCCTAATACAATTAAAGTAAAACCACTAGACAATACATACATGTGGAATTTCAAGTATCCTTACAATTACTAGTGAGATTTAAAATTTCTCTACTGTTTAGACCTCATATGAACATTAGTCTAATCATATATTTATAATATTGTTTCATACTCCAAAATAATTTTCACATCCAACCCAAGACTCAGGTAGGCAAAGTTAACCCCTCTCACTTTAACATTATATGTTCCCATTTGTTTTCTGCTCAGTAACTTTTGAAGCATCTTTCATATATACCTAAACTAGGCAAATGTCAGATGTAGTACTCAGACCACATCACATTTACTTACAGTCAACGGCAGATCAATTCAGAGACAAAATGTGTATGTCCTATAGAATTAGAACATAAGGTCTGGATTTGGTAAATCAACAACGGAGTTTTTATGTTCATTTTTACTTTCTTCAGACTGTACCAATATTATTAAACTCAAGATCCTGAAACTGTGGTACAAACTGAAAGCTAAGACTTACTTCGTTTGAAACTTTCTTGTTACAAACAAACAAATGATTTAACTGATAAAGTTTTTTCATCGTAGGCAGTTATGATTATAGATAATACTTTACTTTTTCTGACACTACAGACTAAAACAAGTAAAAGTTCATTACTGCTGAATATTTATCTATGGGAAAAGATGAGTAATTGTCATTATCAAAAATGAATCAAAAGTATCCGCTAACAAGTAACAGTAAAGGTAATTTTTCTAAAATAGACATATAGGTGATTCAAATAAATATCTACTTCCTACATACTTTCCTAAGTATTCTGCTCCCCCCACTCATATACTGTTTCCCAAAAAGGAAAATATGCTGACAATATTCAATCTGTGTAAAGCTATATGCTGACCATAGTCAGTCTATGTAAAGTTTATCTATGAACACAGACTAATAAGAGTTGTTTGATTTTGTGTTTAAACTTAGGAAGAAGGTATGAAGATTCTCCACACTTGACTGAAAATAGAACAGTCCTCTCATGCAGATGCCTGGGAATCTTTTGATTTTATCAAGTGATCTTAAGATCTACTTTGACTATGGGCCCTCAACTGAGGGCAATTTTGTTTCCAGAGGACATCGGGCAATGTCCGGAGACACTGTTAATACTCGGGGGAGGGTGCTACTGGGATCTAGTGGGTAGAGACTAGGGATGCCACACAGCACCCTACAATGCACAGGACAGCCACACACACACCTCCAACAAGGAATTATCCAGCTCAAAATGTCAACAATCAGTCTTTGAAAAACACTGGTCTAAATATACTGAGCGAATGTTATGTGGCAGCCTGGATGGGAGGGGAGTCTGGGGGGAGAATGGATACATGTATATGTATGGCTGAGTCCCTTTGCTGTGCCCCTGAAACTATCACAACATTGTTAATCAGCGATACTCCAGTATAAAATAAAAAGTTAAAAAATAAATAAACAAATAAGTTTTATAAAGAAATAAACTGAGCGCTTCAGGCACAACATCAGTAGCAGCATCATATTTTTTTTACAGATGCACCTGGCAGCGATTCAAAGTAAGCAGTTAAAAAACAGAACCTTGAAAATTAATATTTTCACTTCCCCTTCTCCCTCGGCCCCACTTTGCCATACAGTCATTACATCTGAATCCAAGGACCAAATGATCAAGTCTAGAAACGGAGATGCTAATGACCTCCTACTGTCTCTGCAAAGGTAAGAGTCATAGTAATCTTTAATGTTATCTTTTAAAAAGTTTACACTGAGCTCATCAAGCTCACTCAGTTGAAAATTATACAAATTCTTATAATTGGTGCCTTCAGGCTGAAGAAAAAAGCAACTGGGGAAACAAATATTGGCTATAAAACAAAAGTACCATTACAGAATGTTCTTACGGTGGCTTAGAGTAGTTGAGGAACCACACAGATGAAAGCCTTTAAAAATCTAGATAACTGTATGTGGAAGTATTTGTTAAAAGAAATGCCATGCAATGTAAATGGCCAAAACTAAGTTTTCTAATGTCTTTTCTTATGGCTCCAAATAGAGTCTCAGATTTGCCAAGATCACCCCTGGGTATTAAACTTGTACTTGGACCACTGGGGACTCAACGTATGATCCCCAGTCTATGACCCCAAAAAGGACTTTCAGCTCTAAATATCTCTGGAATAGTTGGCATACTCCAATGGAGGAAACACAATCAAATTCATAATAGCTAGTACTCATATCAGACACTATTCTAAATGCTTTACATATATTTACTTGTTGAATTTGCATATGAACTCCAAGTATGTTCTACTACACATGAGAAAACCAAAGCAAAACCAATTTAATTAACACGCTCATCATTACAGATCATTAGTGTCAGAGCTGTGCTTCAAACTCAAGGAGCCCAGCTCCATATTCTTTGTACTTAATCACTATGCCATAAAAAGAAGTGGGTCCCTCAGATTTCAAGTGCTAAGAAATACCCATTTCTCCAAAGATTTTCGGGATCTTCAGCTTATCCACTAGATCACTGACTTCCCAATGGTCATAAATACATCTCTGCATCATTACACCCATACAAACAAGTTGGGCCTGAATTCAGAGATGCAATTCTACTGGATTAACACCAAAAATCCCTGAGGTCATTCTTAAGGCTATCCTGCCTTGTAATGATCACAGCTATTCCCACTGTTCCCAATCTTATGGCAGAGGGTGTCCAGTGCCACCACCACTGCCTTCATTCCCATTTCCTTCACTCACTCACTCAAAAGGAATTTACTGTCCCCTACCTACTGAAAATAGCAATTTACAGAATAGCAAATACTGGTAATAGCTTCAGTAAATTCTCAGTCTAGCGCAGAATTTAAACTCATGTTACCTATTACATTTCAATGTGGCAACTGTTATACCAAAGGTGGAAACTGGGTGCTTTGGGAACAAAGAGAAAAGAAACATCCAACTCAGCCTCTGCCGGTGGTCAGAGGAGGTAACGCTTTGCATCCTGAGTCTTACAAAAGCAGGAGAAAAGGAAGTTTCAGGGGGAGGCGCGAGATGTCTTCCAATAGAAAGAACCACGTGCACAAAGCCATGAAGTGGAAATGACCAGGGTGTATTTGAGGGCTGCACTTTTCCATACAGCTGGAGAAGAGATTTCTTATGAGTGGCTGGTGAGAGGTGAGAAGGGAAACTTGAGCAAAGTTCTCAGCTTCAAGGGCCTTGTAGATCCTGCTAAGAATTTTAGAATCTGTCCTATAGGCAACAGGGAGTTTTTTTATAGAATTTTAAGTCAAGAAGGGACCTGATAAAAATTGTGAACAGATGTGGTTGAACAGCCTCGGGATGGGAGGAGATTCTTGGAGACAGATCCAGCATAGACCAGAGTGGTCCCCAAAGAGAGACAGCCAAGATACCATAACTATACTTTTAATGACAAACACAATATGACCAAGCATGTGTAGGACAAGTGTCCCCTTACAGCTAACGTGGTAATCTGAGGATTAAACCTGTGACCTTGGGTACCATAGTTGCTTACCAGGCTAACCATTCCTATGAATGGTATATGCCAGGAAAAAGTAGAACTTATTATAATCATAGACTAAAAGTCCCAAAGTCTTCAAAATTATCCAGAGTAGAAAAAAAAAATCTATTCATCTCACTATACTTTTGGCATCTCTTCAGCAACACAGACAATGTAAAAAGCATTTAATGAGCATTTATCATATGCCCAGAACTTTGCTAGTATTTTCATGAATGAAGCTTTTAAAAACTAAAGTCAACAACTGAGAAGACAAAACAGACCTTAATGAAGTCTTCTTGGGTTGACTAAGAAAAACAAAACAGTAGCATCATCTTAATACCTAAAGTTCACGTACAAAATTTCGGTAGTATTGATGTTCTTGACCGACTCACTGAGGTTTGCATTCCAAAGTTACCTACTAGACGCACAATTTGAGATTACTGAAAACCTGCAAAAGGAAAATTCGAACGTGACTTGCCCACTTTGTGATTAAATTTGGCTAGAATTACTTGAGTCAAAATCATATGTGAATACACATTTGCATTAACATATAAAATCTGAAGTGAAAAGAATTAGCTAATTCAGAGACCTCTGGACTCTGCAAGTCATCATCACTTTCAACATACTGGATACATTAAGTTAGAAATATTCAATCTCTTAGTCGGAACATTCAGGTCTTTTCAAATCCTCTAACATGAGGGAGTTCAGAGTCAGAGGTGAAATGTAATGAATAGATCCCTCCACTGGGTATATGCAAAGGCCTGTGAATTGTGTATATGACCTTGCAGAGAATAAGCCCTCCTGGTATGTGGTAGACCTACTTAATTAAGGATAGAGTTTCAAATTTAATGCTATTGCTTTTGTGAGCAGAATTAAACTTAATGGTATATGAACATAAATTTTTATGATTTAACTGTAGCATTTCACAAGAAATGTCCCTTTCATTTTAAAAAGGAAGGAGGAAAGAATAACAGAAACAGTAGCAATAATTTATGTGAAAATCTAAGGTCAAGTCAATTTATGCCACTGCTGATGTGTCTTCATAAAGTCTTTAAAGGAAAAAAAGATCCTCTAGTCAAACAAACCTTTGTAGAAACAAATTCTATGTGCCTCATTCAGACCTGTAATTCTACGTGGGAAACATTTTGACTACTTTTTATTTTCTCAGTACTAAACTGAAAGAAAGTTGCAGATCGGTCGATAAGAATATTCATGTTACACTAGGGTAAACCGACACAACTTTTGCCGATGTGTTACACTGTGTTTTGGTTTTTAGTGGATGACACACTCACAGACAGTAGCAGGTATTCTGAATTGACCCCTTCCGTCAGAAGACTCATTTTTTTGCAGCCTGGATGACCCTTACAGAGACGTTGGGAGGCCAATGGTCAGAGGCAGGGCTGATGAGTGATTCACAGGCCACCCACATCCTGCTTCACCAAGGCAGTGGACATTTCTCTAGTGGGCATAGTGTCAGCTTTCACTTGAACGAAGCATTCTGTGGCTGAATATGTAAATCAAAATGAAAACCACTGCTTCATTGGAAAACACATTCAAGTTATAAAACAGATTATTAACAGCAGAACAAGCATGTTCACCTAGAGAAAAACCTTAAAAACGCAAAGTCTGATACCCGTGTAAATTTAAAGTGTCTCCGAAATATAAGTGAGCCCGTTATCATTTAAACTTGCCTCTAGAAATTCATTACACAGTCCTCATCCGTTGGTTCAATAGAAACGTGTAGATCTGAGATTCATAACCAGCATTCAGGCTTAAAGCAACAAGAGAAAAACTGTAAAATGGATAACATCTAACTAAAGGATGAGGCTTGAAAAGTAAAGGAAGAGTCTACATGTAAGTCAAATATTAAAAAGATCTGGACAGAAGTTCTCAACATTTGGGGAGCGTTCTAGAATACCAGTTTCTCCCAATGTAGTCACTTGCCATCAACCTTCATGATTTTGGCTATTTTAGCCAAGCACTTGTTCACTGTTACATAATATGTTTCTTTAAATAGGTGCTTTTAAATTTTCTTCTGCTTCAATCCTTTTTTGGTTTTGCCTCAAACAACATTATCCAGGAAATTATAGGTTTGATGTGAAATTTTACATATTTTCCTAATATCCTTAGAAATAAATATATAACTAATAATATAAAAATAAAATGTTTGGGTAACACCTAAAATGAACTCATGTGTGACAGGTGGCAGCAACTGCCTAGGGCAACGTTTAAGGACAGGGGATCTGGGTTCGGGGGGGGGGCAGAGCTGAAATCCTGGCTCCACTCTACTGCATAATTCTCATCTGTAAAATGGGAATAATAAAAAAGGCACAGTTGAGAAGATTAAAATTAGCTATTAAAATTAAAATTAGTTTAAATAATTTAAACTGTTTTGCAAAAAGTAAATAAATCCTCAGTAAATGTCAGCTGTGATGTGAGGATGATGATAATGATTGATGATGTAATTACTGATTACTTACACAGAAAGATTACAACTGTATAAAAACTGAACTGACAATTTTTATTTTAAAATATACTTCAAGGTCTCCATATACTTAAGAACATATACTTTAGATATGAAATTTCAAGATGGCTATTCTACATTGCTTTAATGCAAGTTCACTTTGAACCTATTCAGATGTGATCACAGTAATCAGACTTTGCCTCAAAATTTCAATTAAAAAAAAAAAAATCTACCTGTGGAAAAAAATACTTAAAAAAGCTTAACATGATGATATAGGTCCTTCTCTCTCAGAAGTACATTAAAATAAATTTACTTACTGTACATACATAAAAGCTTAACAATATCAGCTGTTTTATTAAAATGTTTTACATGGGGGAAAAAAATTAGAATTCCTGACATTTTAACATGGTATTACTCTTCATCAGCCATGAACCGAAATCTCAGGGTGAGAAAAGGGCCAGACCAATGCTGAAAGGTTTCAAATATCAAACTATACTATTATGTCAGTGCCCTAAGATCAATTAGCACCTTTCAATGACAGAAAAGGTTACAGTGAGACTCAGAGGTACACACTCTGCAACTGTTTTAAACCACCATGTAAATGTGGTTTTGATAACTCGAAATGGTTTCTATTTTTAAATTCATCTGTTTCATCGCTTCTTCTGGAAGAAAGAAAAGGAGCTAGGGGGGTAAGGATAGTGGTATTTATTTTCAGTACCACTCTCCTAGTAGAAACCTGGATGGGACATGGTAAGAATCACAAACTTCACCAAGGCATATCCTAATGTGCAGAGCCACAAGCAATATTAGGTGACAGTAATGTTTACAAAGTCTTCGGACCTCTTAAAAGCAATCAGAGTTGCTTATACTACTTCGGAATATGTGATTCTTGTTTATTTCTTCCACTCAAGTTCAAACTAAGTGAAGCCAAGTTCACTCCACGTACAACTTAATATTCAATGTCTCCCACGATAAAATTCATCTAACTGCACCTCACCCATCTCTAGAACGAGTGCCTGAAAGAGCATGTCATTTCTTAGTTCACCGGGAAAAATTCATGAGAGGAGCAGGTACACTGAAAGTCATCCTATCCCTCCTGGTGTGGATTGCATTCACCCAGTAACTGTTGTAATAAAATCCTCCAACGGTATTTCTGAATACAATTAGTTTAAGATACTCTACAGGGAGACACATTATAAGAGTTTAGAATATGTAAGAATAATATCTACTTGAAAAAGAAACTGTCATGATTAATTCTCACTGAAAAAATAAGGTGTTTCATAGATGTTTTGTTCAGCTCTTCAGTGAGGGGATTCAGAACATCTACTTTTGATAACACACTCTTCTGTTTGTTTCTTAGATGAGTGATCTGAAATATTTACAACGAGACAGTACCTAATTTTAGGTTTTAAGTGCTTTAACAGCTCCATGAAATATGACCAGCAGCTGCAATACAGAACTATGGTGAATAAACTTCTTGCAAAGGGGGGCCTGTTTTTACTGAATGTTCAGTGTTCCTGCATTTACCTAACAGAGGGGAAAAAAGATAATGAAAAATATAATAAATACTTGCACTCTTAAATTACTTAACATTTCACTAAGTCTTGAAAAGGATTATCTCCCCTCTTCTTGAATTCTGTATAAAAAGTGCGAGTTTCCACTGGGTGAAATAAGTATAATTTTATTATTTGTGAGTTAGAATGTGAACTTTCCAACATCCTAACTTTTCATAACAGTAGTCATGGTTTTTCTATCATTCTACTTTTCTAAAACTTCAGGATAATTTAATTTTAGTGCATAAAAATTTTTAAAATGAAATACCAAGCCACATAAATATATTTTTAGACATGGCATCAGTCATTTAGAGCTTG
Source organism: Neophocaena asiaeorientalis asiaeorientalis (assembly GCF_003031525.2). Classification (NCBI taxonomy): domain Eukaryota; kingdom Metazoa; phylum Chordata; class Mammalia; order Artiodactyla; family Phocoenidae; genus Neophocaena; species Neophocaena asiaeorientalis. Next base: position 4,003,804 of record NW_020174698.1, read on the forward strand.
CAACAGAGATTGAAAACATGAAATGGGACACCTTATTTCCCGTGGCTATGTAAAATTTATTTACACCCCAAATCATAATATAAGTAAAAAGAAAACTCTCAGAAATGGAGGTCTTATTTTTCTTTTCTGTTTAATTCAAAGAGGTTTCTGAAAGAAAAAAAAAATTACAGCAAAATGGCAACCTACTGATCCACCCTCAAAAAAGAAACTTTCATGAAGAGACAGTTTTTTTCAACTGCTTCTACAAATCCTCTAGAATGCAGCATCTGTACTTCTTAATAAGAGCAATGATTATTTTTATACAAATTTCTTTTTATACAACTCTTAGGGTTTTTTTTAATTTTTAAACCTGAACATAAACTTAAATATTCTCTAAATATATAAAAAAACTTTCAATTCTGTAAAGAAGAAATTAAGTCTCTAATATCAGTAAACTACTTATTCATTAAAAAAGAATAATCAAGTAAATCTTTTAATTTCAGTTATAATCGTGAAACAACCTCTAATTACGGTGGCCTTAGGTTGACGCATACTATTTTCAGATAATTGGCAAAGGAAAACTGGCTTTTGAAAACCTATTGATTTTAGACCTTTACCTATTATGAAAGGCAAGGATATATCCTTAATAATCAGAAAAAAAGGAACAGTTTTCAGAAAATCTAATTATGTTACTTTCAAAGCTATAACTGTCAAGGGTTTTAACTGTCTCCTACAGCCATTTCAAAAAAAATGGTTTAACTCTGAATGGCTTACAACTTTTAATGAGGCAGAACAAACTATTTTTATGGTTTATAATAACAGTAAAAATGAGTGTAGTTGTATCTGCATCTGGTATTGTTGCCATAAAGATCAGATTCTGGCAGTCTAGCTCTACACAAAATAGTTTCCCTCTTCTTACTACTGCTATCTATTTCTTGGGATAATGTTATACCACACCCTACTATGTACCAAATATTTTGTTTTAGGATTCTCTCCCGGCCCCACCCCCTTCCTAGCTTTTGCTTCTTCAGCTATAAACTGGCCAGAAATATTTAAAAAGAAAAAAAGTTGGGGCGGGGGAGGGCAATGTTTCTGCTTAAAACCTAATTTTACCCGTGAAAGATTACATCCCTGTCCTGAGGAGGTTTTTAAAATAAAACCAAAAACAACTCAACAGACAAAAAAAAAAAAAACCATCCTCAACTTTCAAGACTGTCAGTCACCTACGTGTAAATCAAACGTCAGGAGCTGTAGAAGGGGAGCCCGCGGTGCTTAAATGCTCCTAAGACTCCCACCTAAGTCCAGAAGAAGGAGCGCCCGCTGAAACTGACACGCCCGAGGGTGCAAAAAGTGGCCGCAGAGGAGAAGAGGAACAAAATGCCATATTCGAGAAGATATGTTTCGCTCCATCAATTACGTTGATCCCAGGGTGCCAAGCCAAAACCGGTAAGGGAGAAAGAAAACTGTTAAGTATGAGCTCTTAATGTGAAACCTAACCTGTTGGTTCTCTTAGGTATCAGATTTTGGAAGTGTCTGTAATGACAGCCAGGAAAGCAAATTAATGGCCAACGGCCCACTGGGTTTGAACACAAGACTCCTGTTACCTTCTCACAGATCAAGTACACAACACACACGCACACGGAGGTGCTCCACGTGGAACTGCTCTGAAACCAAAACACACGCCCCGTTGCTATTCTGCACCTTGGCAGAAAGGTCTGAGGGACCTGCACCTTCCTCCACTGCCCTCAGATTAGGATTCATGAATGACTCTCTGCCCGCTGGGCAGTGCAGGGCACAGACGCCGGCGGCGAGGGGAGAGAAGACCGACTCCAAACGACAGCCTCCCACCCACGCGCTCACCTCAAACACAAACCCCATTAGCTTTCAAAGGAAGGGGAAAGAGAGGTGGTGGTGAGTGGAGACGGTGCCGCCCCAACTAGGAAAGGGATGACAAAAATTAAGCTGCGCTCTCCGGTTTCGCCACCGCTCAGGCGCGGCACTCGGTCGGCAAATTCCCTAATGGCTCCAAGCTGTTCCGAACACTGTTTACAAAAGAAAGAAACATCTTGAAAGTGCTACTAAACGAAAGTTCTGGCTGCTGTGCGGCGCAAAATAAAACAAGCACACACACACGATCTACTTCCAAATCTCGCTTAACAACGCTGAAGCAGCAAGCCGTTTCAAGTCCCGCAGCCGCCCGGACACCGCAGGCTTTGGAACGAGTAAACCTGCTCCCCACGGCCCCGGCCAGGTCCCTCCGTTTGGAGAAGTTATCATTCCTCCACGGCATCCGCGCCCCGGGCCAATGAACGCGAGTCCTCTGAAAAGGCGCCTCTCATTTCACGGACCCTGGCAAAAGGCAGGAGACATTCGGCCCACGCCACATAACTTTTAAAGTGGGACGGCCGCAGCTGAACAGCCCGGTTGGTGCCTCGAGATGAGAACACAAAGCATTAAACGTACACACGCACCCAGCACCGTGAAAACCCCAGGCGCCTGGGGCCCTCCATGGGACCCGGGTCAGCATCCTTGAGTCTGACTTATCTAGGGCGTCAAGGCAAAGTAACAAATGTCACAAGAAGGACGCAGGGGAGACGCAGGGGCTCGCGCCTCTGCAAGGCGGGGACGGAGGGCAGGTATGGAGCGGTGCAGCCTCTTCCGCGAGGGCTCCGCGGGGAAAGAAAGGCTCGGCAGGGACCTTCGGGGCGCCAGGGCGTCCTCCAGGGCAGAACACATCGCGGCACTCAGAGCGGCCCGGGCCCTTGGGCAGGGGGCACTTCGCAACGAAACGCCCTCAGAGACCCCGGCTCCCACACATCTCCCCGCAGTGCGCCCACTGTCCCCAGCGCTTGGCGCCCCCGGAGGAGCTGCGCGCACTTTCCGGAGAGAGTTTGCGGGATCCCTGAAACCTGGAGCCCGCGGGCCC
>NW_020174698.1:4006730-4006907 GCF_003031525.2 Neophocaena asiaeorientalis asiaeorientalis
CGCCCGGACCGTCTCGGGATCCCAAATTCAAGTGTCTCCCCCAGCAGCGGATCCGTGCGTCCGTATTTAGGTACTTATTCTCGTGCCTTCCAGTGTTGAAGTTTCCCCTGAACGCTGTGCCTCTGGTGAAAAGAGGACATCCCCTTCGGCCACCCCCCAACAAACAGCTTACACCAG
>NW_020174698.1:4007050-4034414 GCF_003031525.2 Neophocaena asiaeorientalis asiaeorientalis
GGCCGCACTCCCCTCCCCGGACCAGGGAACGGCTCAGCCCCCACCTGCTTCGTCCCGGCAGCCCCCGAGCTGTCTGTAACTCGGTCGCTACCAGATCCCTGGGTGTCGGCCACTGCGGGCTCCCTGCGAGACTCCTTTCCACTTACCCCAAGGGAGGAGAGAGGAGGGACTTCTCCTACTTGCAACCAAGTAAAGTAAAATCCACCCCACGTTGGACTGGGGAGCTTTCTCTGAAGGAAGGAAATACCCTTTTCGGTGAAGATGTATGCGAGGCACGAGTAAGCAGTCTGGGGATAGGTTGTGCTCGAAGGGCCTGGGCCCCTTCCAGCGCTGGACGTAGGTATAGGCATCCCTCCCAGACGCCCAAAGGTCGGCCTGCGACGACCGACTTCCAAGGCAGCGTCAGAGCTTCCCCAGGCACATTGCTGAAGGGACATTTCATGCGTAAGCCTTCTGCGCGTGCAGTATGCACCCACATAGGATCTAATATTCTACATGCACACACGTGAATATCACAATCAGAGATGTGAGCAAAGTTGGCAATAAACAATACATACATTTTGTAACCATTTAATCACCTCTTAGCAAAACCTATTATCAATGTTAGGAATATCTTTTTTAATTGTCGTTGATTATAAGTGTTTTCATTTATTGAGAATTTACTGAGTATCAGTCATTACACTGGTCACTTATGGTACATGTGAGTTCATGTAATTTTCACAACTCTATGGTGGTTATTTAATCCCGTACAAGAGATAAGGAAACTGAGGCCCAAAGAAACCTAAGGGATGTTCCCCAAGATAAACCCAGTGGTCTCAAAACACAAAGCTTATGATTCAACAAGCAGCCACTTATACTGCCTTAGATGTGACCCAAGAGATTACAATTTAACTAGTAGAAATTACTCCCAAAGAAAATTTAGTTCTAATATATTAACAACTGAATTATATTCTGTACAAAATTTAGAAAAAAATTTCACCCTCTGCTAGTCTTAAGCAATGGAACACCAACACTGTCAAGTTCAAACACAAAAACAAGTATTGAATACTTATAGTTTCAACTTATTTTTGGATTAGTGGGGCATTATCTACAATTATTAATAGGCAATGGGAAAGGTGAGGTTGTAAATTTAAACTGATAAACATGCTCATTGTTGTTCTCATCACTCACTGGGTGTTCTTTTCTGCAGATTTGGGAGGGTTTAGGCACCGCCAGGCATGTTTCCTCTTCTGACGCTCAAGGTAGAAAGGGTTCTGGCAGTGGGTTTGGCGCAAAGGGGATTTGGACCATGATCTAGAGCCACATTCCAGCCTGAAGAGGATGCCAGTTATTATACACTTAAGAGGGAAATATCAATGGGCAGATTTAATTAACTTTGCAGGTCTTATTTTCTCCATTTTACAGGTGAGAAAACTAAGGGCTTAGAATTTTTAGCAAATTGCTAATAAATGGCAGATCTAAGATTCAAACAACTGCTAGCCACTGTCATGCTATTATTATTAGTGGTAGTAGTGAGAAAAATAGTAATTATTTTAGTACAGTTTATATGTTACAGGTAAAGTATGCAATTTAAGTGTTTTGTCAATCATTCACTGTCTAGGAATGCTCAGTGGCTATAGTAATTATCATGTAAAAATTAAGTACAATGCTGAATGTAATACTCTCCTCATAATGCCACAGATTTTTAAATTTCGTTTTGGTATGAAACATTATGTGTTAGTTTGACCTCTAATGAAAAGTGAGAAGATGCATAATTTGGATAAAATAAAAATTCATACTTTAGTGCAGCATATTGTTCACAGTCTTTTTGCATGTTACTTTACCCCCTTCAAAAATCGTATTTTCAGCAATACTGATCTTGCTTTCAAGTTACTTTTCTCCCACGTAATTTTTTATAATCTACATAAGAATATGTTTACAGAAGTTATCTCCCCCCCAAAAAAAAGAGAATCACATCACAACATTAGTTAACTTCTTATTACTACTTTCAAATCCATTTACATAGCCTTAAATAAACATATACTACATAGATGCCACTAGGACTGATATAAAATCTCACATTTTTAGTCCACCTTTGAAATAAGTTGAGCACAAGAAATATAAGAATTTTAAGGTGGTATAGGCAAAAAGGTATTGCATATTTAGACAAGGCATTATTTCCAGCATTTCTACTGAATACCACTTTTATAATTATTGCCATATCACCTTTAATATTATTGACTCAATATTATTCTTTAAACAAGCTATTTTTATTATATAATTTTACATGATAAAGGAAACTTTTTATCATCATCATAAATGGAAAACCAATATAATTTGCCACAAATAGAAGATGACCTTGCAAGTAAATCTTTATTATAGAAATAAAAATTATCTTGTACCACCTAAAATTATCTGACACACCAGTTTGAGAAACACTTGCTTAAAGAATTACACTCCTTATGTCCCCTGGGCTTTCCAAAACAAATTTTCCAACCTTCCATTTCCATTACTGTAGAGAAATGTTGAGTCCAAAATTCTTTTAGGTATGGCATTTAAAATTATGGTATTAGTCAACTGTTGATTTCCGTGCCTAAAATATACTTGAAGTATCTGAAACTGAAGTGTCTTAAAATTAACTTAATTCTTTTTTGAATTTTATTTTTTTTTACACAGCAGGTTCTTATCAGTTATCTATTGTATCCATATTAGTGTATATATGTCAATCCCAATCTCCCAATTCATCCCACCACCACCACCCATCCCCGCTTTCCCCCCTTGGTGTCCATACATTTGTTCTCTACATGTGTCTCTATTTCTGCCTTGCAAACTGGTTCATCTGTACCATTTTTCTAAACTTAATTTTTATCATTTTTCTTCCTAGTAAAATTCAAACAATTCATAAGCCCACAATTAAAAAGCAAATTACTCTTATGGGAGATCAGAGCAGCTACTCATTACCTTCTGCATTGTTACTCAACAAGCACTTAGTCTTAGGACTTAGCCACTGAAAAAGAAACTTAAACTGGTAACATCACAAAGTGGCAGCATCTATTGGCGCAGTCTGGTACTGCAACAAAGTTCTACAAGGCAATGAGAAGGAGAGGTGAAAGTAGATCAATGGAGAGGAGCTAAAGAGCCTGAAAGGATATGTAGGGAGGAAAATTCTGAAGTCAGAAATCTGCTGGAAAATTCTGGAAGTGATTCAGAAACACTAGCAGGTCCGATATGACATGAATCAGACCATCAGAATATCCATGAACGTTCAACTTCATCTAAGAAAGGACATTGGTTGTTGGGGGGAGAAAAAAAAATGTGACTTTATAGTGAAAATCAGTGGAAATAAAGGACTCACGTATTAGCAATTCCTTTAGCCAACCCCTCCTGCAGTTATCATCTACTATTTATTTTGAAAGTGTGCATGGCACCTTTTTGGCATTGGTTAGTGTGTAAGTCAAATTAAACAAACAAAGCCCTCTAAGAGCTCACAATCCAAAACTCTATTTTTATTTTAATTTTATTTTAAAGTAACCTTAAGGGAAAACCTTTCCATCACTTTAGTAAGAGCAAACTTGAGGCTAAAAAATGGAATAAGACTATTACTGAACACAAGTTCATGTGCCCGACACCAAACTAACCAAAGCATCAGAGTTTGGAGTAGAGAAAGGATTACTCCAGGGCCAAGCAAGGAGAAGGCGTGCTTTGGAACCTCAGGAAATGTTTTAGGAGACTGAATGAAGCCTGATTCCTACAAACAAGAAGCGGGGGACACGGAAAGGATTTGTACCCGGGAGTGCACCACAGGGTCCTGCTCGGTCCTCAATCCTACATTCACCAAAAAAGAAGCCAGAAGACTGGATGCTTGTAGAAATAATCCTCAAATAGATCTCTTAAATTACTCATTTTTGGTACCTTCAAAGTCCAGCTGGAAGTATACACAATTCTTAAAAAATAAAGTCATTTGGTTGTCTCCCAATAAATTCTAAGCCCAACCCTTTGAGTTTTGGGAGAGTGGACTTTTAGAGGCCAGTATCAATATGAACTAGGTTTAACACTGTTTTCTCTACTACTCTGCCAATGACAGAGCAAATGAAGATAAAATATGATTGCCCAGGAATCTAAAGTGCTGTGCTGTTGGTTTTCTAAAAATCTATAAATAAACACACTTTCTGAGTAATTTTTGTGCAAACAGATCAAGCTTAAAAAGGTTTTCTACTGGTTAGTGAAAGTGAAGAAATCAGATCTGCAGGGAACCTGTTGGGTCATTCTCTTCTGCCCAGCTCTCTGCTAAACTTCCTCATTCTTGGCTGAGTCTCTAAAGAAAAGGAAATGCATACTCTCTGGGAGACAGCTTCATTATATTTACTCTTCAATTCTCTCTTGAAATTTTTTCTCAAGTCAAATCCTTTTAGTGCCATATTATGCGATCCTACTCTATCTTTCGTGTTTACACCCAACCTTCAGATGTTTATAAACAGATATCATGCCCACTTTTAGTCATCTGTTAGCCACGTTAAACAAATGTAAGGCCTTTCAATCTGATTTCAGTTCAGTCTCTCCAAGCCCTTAATCATTCTTATTGCTTGTCTCTGAACTATTTCCAGTTTCCTAGATGTTCATTTTTGTTAGGGGTATCCCACATTGAATGCGTTATTACAGGTGTGGTCTCATTAACATAGTAGAATAAATCCTACGTTTTTTTTCTTCTGTGGCACTATGTTATGGCTTCCCTGCAAATTCCCGCCAACTCATGCTACTTTCATATTCTGACAAACTTAGTGTAATTTTTTTCTCTATTTTCACCTCACATGGTGTTTCTTTTAGCATACTATAACAATCCTGATTTCCCTTCCAGTACTTCAAAAGCAGTTTTAAATGATAGCAGTAGTCAAAATATGAACAAGATCACTTTGTTGTCCTTTTGGCTTCACTGGTTTGTAACTATCTACATTTCAAAATAGGAAATATCCAATTAATTTCTTTTTTATACAACTATCATATGTATGTATGATATGTATCTGCTTGTGAAAAATGTCCACTGATTATAATTTGAAAGTCCCCAAATACACAATTCAATCAGGAAGTTTACTTTATGGATGGCAAATAAATTGACTTGACAATTCTACAATAATGCATATTATAATATCACTGAAAAGTATAATGAAAGCTTTGTAATGTCCATTCTTTCCACTATATTTTATAGCACATTTAGAAACTATTTATACAATGTTTTTTAATTTGAGGCATATATTCTCAGTACCAACTCCAACATCCATTAAAATGACTGCTCTGTTCATCTGATTTGTTATTCTTCCACCAGCCCTCTCAAAAATAGTGGTCAGGGGCTTCCCTGGTGGCGCAGTGGTTCAGAGTCCGCCTGCTGATGCAGGGGACACGTGTTCATACCCTGGTCTGGGAAGATCCCACATGCCGCGGAGCAGCTGGGCCCGTGAGCCATGGCCGCTAGGCCTGCACTTCTGGAGCCTGTGCTCCGCAACGGGAGAGGCCACAGCAGTGAGAGGCCCGCGTACCGCAAAAAAAGAAAGAAAAATAGTGGTCAGGACTAAGTCCATCTACTTGCAGACCTAGTAAATCCTAGAAATCTGACTTCCACTTTCACCCCTTTATTAACCTCCTTTTCAGAAGGCTGGGAAGCCTCACCTGCAGGTCCTGTTGGCATCCCAAGCCAAACATACTCCAAGCTGAAGGTGCCAGCCCAGCCTCTCCCACCAGCCTCTCCCACCAGCTTCTCCTCTTGAATGAATTTTGTCAGTGGCACCACCTTCTTTGACTTTGAATTCATTCTTCACTTCTCTTTCTTACCTTTCATAGGCAATAAGTCAAGAGGACAGGTTTATTTTGCATTGGCAGTGTCTCCTCCTCTATCCTTCCCTTTCTTTATCACGGCTACCTCCCCAGGCCCAGTTCCACATTTACCTCTTCTGTCACCATCAGCCTCCCCCTCCTGTAGGCTCTTTTCTGCCAATCCATTAGACAGAGATGAGTTTTTCTTTCTCTAAAGTACGGCTCTTCTCTCAGTTAAAAATCTCCAAGAGGGTCCAAACGTCTATGTTATAAAGTACAAACATCTTAATCCAGCTGTGACAACTGTCCAGAGCAGATGTGGCAGAACAGAACCTTACATCTTCCTTTCCTTTCCATGCACAGTACCTTGTATCTAGCACTTGATTGATAGTTACTAAAAAAATAAAATTAGATGCTTAAATGAAGGATGAACAAATACTCCAGTTGATAACCTGATTGCACTAGAGCAGAGGACCTCCAGTGTGATGGGGACCCTCCTCCTGTGTGTTTAATTTGTGTTTCAATCTAACCCTTGTAGGATCCCCTTTGGGCAATTTGATATACCCTCTAAGCCCAAACCCTGTTTTGTATTCTACATTTTACTATTCTACATTAACAGGGATAAAGTGTTCTCTGCGTATCCAGTAGTTCAGCATCTGTGATGAAGCATCTAGCTTCATGATGGAATTTCCAAAGTAGCCTATGGGTTCAAAAAACAGAGAGATTGGGGCAAGATTTCAAGATGAAATGAGCTAGTGCACATGTGAGACTCTTTAGGGAAGCCTTTGCACTGGTGCATCTCAATTCTGCCTCATCTGAATATTTGAGTGCTGAAAACGTTGTAGCCTTCTTCTCATTAGCCTTTAAGTAAGAGGCAGTCTAACTATAAGAATTGACCCTTTGTCCCCATGGGAGCCAGTGAAGAAGCTATTTTCATTTTGAATGAAAATAAAACCCATAAACACAATATTTTTTTTCCCCAAATTGGCCTTATTGCCAAAAGAATTCTTCATAACTACCAGGACTAAAGCCACCCAGGACATCAATCCAGAGAAACTCAAGAGCCTTGTGGCATTGCTTAGTGTTCATCCTGGGTTTCAGGATCTCAAATTCCTCAAACGCTCTTCTTTCATTGTCAAATCCTTCTCTCAGTCTTCCTATTCGAGGACCTGTTGTTTGGTGGGTGGCCCCACTGACATACTCCTCGTTGGAACTTTCTTCTCCTTTGGCTTCTGTGGGTCTGCTCCGGCCTCAGTCACCTCCACCCCTCTCATCACTCCTTCTTTATCCTTTCCTTGAATCCCCTCTGGCCACTTAAATGTGAATGTTCCTCAGCACCTGCTCTTAGCCTTCACGTATGCTCACTCAGTGTAGGGAGGGACCGAGACGAACCAGGCAGAGTCCCTGTCCTGCAGGAAATTTCAGTCTAGAGCAGAAAATAGGGCATTTAAAAATAGTTATTACATGAGAGAGAAAATGTCAAGCTCCTTAAAAGAAACATTGACAAACAGGCTATTTTAGTTCAGAGCAGAGAGTTTGTTTCCAGCTAAGGGAACGAGCAAGGTAGTATTTGGACCTGGCCTTAGATCATGAAGACTGTTTATGCCTACGAATGTGTATAATTCAATACAAGTAAAACAGAAGCCACTGTCTCTCCCTTTCAGCCTCCCCCCCAAACAAGATACTCCTCTCCCTGTGTTCCCTTACCTATTACTAGCACCAGTGCCCTTCCAGCCACCTAGAGGTAGAAATGAGTCCTTTTACTCCTTAGCCCTGTTCATTCAATCACTTACTCAGTCCCATAGCTTCCACTTCAGAGATAAGTTTGGCTTTCTCCCCTCCTTTGTAGTTTTTTTAAAATTCTAACTTAACCTGGGCCTCATTTACTCTATGCAGACTATCTATATAGCCATGTAATTGGTTTTCCCATTTCTAATGCCTCTCCCCACTTCTCCTATCAGATTGTTCACTTTACAACATGGTTTTCTTCACATTACTCCTTTAATTTTTGGAAGAGAAAAAAAATCTTGAAATAACTTTTAAAAGTGTTCACACTATTTGGCATGACTATGTAACAAAAAAATAGGGCAAAGATCATCCAAGTATATCCAGGGTTAGAATTTTAGGAGTCTTGCATTTTTTAAAATATATCATTCATTTTTATGTAATTCCTTCCACTGTTTCTCTAACTTGCTTACTCCACCCTTGTCAGAAACCCACCAAAGAACTTCAGATAAAAAAAATTATTTTGAGGCTTCCCTGGTGGCGCAGTGGTTGAGAGTACGCCTGCCGATGCAGGGGACACGGGTTCGTGCCCCCGTCCGGAAAGATCCCACATGCCGCAGAGCGGCTGGGCCCGTGAGCCATGGCCGCTGAGCCTGCGCATCCGGAGCCTGTGCTCCGCAACGGGAGAGGCCACAGCAGTGAGAGGCCCGCGTATCGGAAGACTATCAAACTAAAAATGAAGCATAGTGCATGTACAACACACCAGGACTGCCCACATAGGCTAAGGACACAATCAAGCACGGATTTAGGTACCCACTGCCAACAACTAAAAGTATTTCATTTGTATTTTTAATATCAGAGCATTTAAAAATGTTTGTTGGATATTTTGCCATAAAACTTCATACCCTATGACATATAACTTTTAAGTCAATTACTTTTACACTATCATTTAAATTCTTGCTGAGAAAAATCTCAAACTTTAAGCTAATTTGGGGAGTCTACATATTTTGTGTCAATCTTCAGATGAATATGAAAAATTAACAGCAGTTTTCTATTTCTAAATAGCAAAGATCAGAGCTCATCAAGGCTTACACTCATTTCACAAATTAAACCCATAACGGCATTGTTTATGTTTTAGATCAATATGCAAACAATGCCTCATTGAGCGTTGTATTTCAAAACAAATAAAAACTTGCTTTAGTTCCTGTTTCATTTCATTGTAACTGTGAAGTGTGTACTTATATGAAACAGTCAGCTTCTCATGGCCATCAATGATCTCTATACCATGAGTAACTAGCTAGATTAACTCCTAGTTTAACTTTACTGCTTGTTATGGAGTCTACAAATTGTGCCTTGGTGCCATTCTTGATCAAATATAAGCGACAATGTTTTGTCTCTTCATTGTTTCAATCTGCATTTCACTTAGATCCCTCAAATCATTAAACAACAAATCTGTTATTTTAATGCCATTAGCATTTCTGTTAAAGTAGTAATGATGAATATTTTTTCACATTAAAACTAATATAGGATTATTCAACTCAGTACTTAACGGAATTTTGTACTTTGATAGACTGTACACCAGTTTGAAAATTAGTGTCTGCAGCTTTCTTCTTGTTTTAAAATTTTATATATAACCTGATATTTGAGATGGCCTAACAAATAAAATTTGACCCCAAAATTCCAATTTTTATTGATAACCCAGTATTATATATGAGTTCATCTACACTTAAAAAAAAAAAACTTTCTTGCAAAGATTTTTCCCTTGCTTAATATTCCTAAATTCTTCTTCATAACTTCATGACTTGATGGACCTCTACTAAAAGGCTTCTAGAATTTTCTTGTGAGGAAACTGAAGAGTTACAATTGTCTTATAAAATGAAGAAATGAATAGGCACAAACCTCGACTGCAATTTGCTTTTTTTTTTTTTTATGGAATATAGTCACCAAAACCCTAATCTCATTCCAGGTGCAGATGGATCATAGTCCTGAGCAAAGGTAGAACCACCATTTCTTTTACATTTCTAGTTCATTTCTAAAGGATGTCACAAAGGTAACAAAATATTTTGTAATAGTCTCATCAGAACTTGGAACAATTTCTTCAGAAAAAAATCTAATTATAATAGTTATCCCTCAGGCATTCTAACCTATTATTTAGAAGTCATCATCTCAAGGTAGAGTTTGTGGTATGTTTTGCTAAAGTCAATTGCATTGCAATCCACATCCTGAAATTCACCTTTCAAAAGCTGTTCAGGCACCCATCCTTAAAACATGAATGTTTACTTGACATTTTACAAATTGGAATGGCTTAATGTCATCTAAAAGATTAGACAGTTAACTGAACATTTCTCCCTCTAGACCACCTTCAAAAATATTGTCTATTCTATATTTAGTGTCCTGGTTGATACTAAAACTCATAAGTGCCTTTTTATCCTATTCTGTTTTCCAGCTGAAAGTCAGCTATTGTCTATGTCAAAACAAGACCTATTATTTAAAATACATTTTTGCCACTATCTTACACCATACACAAAAGTTAACTCAAAATGGAATAAAACTTGAATGTAAGATCTGAAACCATAAAATTCCTAGAAGAAAACATAGATGGTAACTTCATTGACACTGGTTTTAACAATGTTTTTGTGGCTCTGATGCCAAAGGCAAGGAAAGTAAAAGCAAAAATAAATAAATATGACTACATCAAACTGAAAAGCTTCTGTACAGTGAAGGAAACCATCATCATTTGAACCATGCCTTTCAAAACGAAAAGGCAACCTACTGAACAGGAGAAGATATTTGCAAATCATATATCCAATAAGGGGTTAAGATCCAAAATATATAAAGAACTTATACAAGTCAACAACATCAAAAAAAAAACCCAATTAAAAAATGGGCAGAGGATCTGAATAGACATTTTTCCAAATAAGACATACAGATGACCAAAGGCACATGAAATGTGTTCAACATCACTAAATATCATGGAAATGCACATCAAAACCACAATAAGATACCACCTCACACCTGTCAGAATGGTTGCTATCAAAAAGAACAGAAATAACAAGTCCTGGCGAAGATATGGAGAAAAGGGAACCCTTGTGCACTCTTGGTGGGAATGTAAATTTGTGTACTCACTATGGAAAGCAGTATGGAGATTCCTCAAAAAAAGAACTACCATATGACCCACCTATTCCACTTCTGGGTGTTTATCCAAAGAACATGAAAACACTAATTTGAAAAGATATATGCACCCCTATGTTCATTGCAGTATTTTTTACAATAGCCAAGACATAGAAACAACCTAAGCATCCACTGATGGATGAATAATAAAGATGATGTGATATATGTATACATATATAGATAGATAGTGGAATATTACTCAGCCATAAAAAAGAATGAAATCCTGACATTTATGACAACATGGTTGGACTTTGAGGGCATTACACTAAGCGAGATGTCAGACAGAGAAAGGCAAATACCATATGATCTTACACATGTGTAGAATCTAAACATCAAAAACAAAAACAAAACCAACCAACAAACAAAACAAAAACAAACTCATAGATACAGAGAACAGATTTGTAGTTATCAGAGGGGAAGGGAGTTGGAGGGTAGGTGAAATGGGTTAAGGGAGTCAACTGTATGGTGATGGATGGTAGATTTGTGGTGGTGACCACTCTGTAGTGTACACAGATGTTGAACTATAATGTTGTACACCTGAAACTTATATAATAAAATTACATATATATATAATTTTTTATAAAGGGTTTAGTTCCTAAATAAAAAGCAAAAGCAGTAGCAAAAAAGGAGTATGCATTTTCCAAAATAGTTTGTATTTCAACATTTATTCAACATTTAAGACATTAATCTTACAGCAATTTTATATGCTATTTATATGTTATTTTTGCTCATGTAATATGGAATTGAGATTCATCAGTCTACTACAGGTTAGAGCGTCCTCTCTGAAAACTTTTGAGAAATTGAGAGTCCTATTGAAAATCTACCAGATATCAGGTGCCTTAATTGCTTGAATTTATAAAGCATGCATTGTGTCCAACAACTGCACAGTTTCCTTTAAGTTCCTTTAAATCTAATCAATTCTATGTGGTCTTGGTAATTCATTCTTATGGGTAAACATCAAGGGAAAGAAGAGAAAAGGAGTTGGAGGAAAGGCTTCCTTTATACTTCGTAGGAAGTATAAAGGGAAGAAGATAGAGTTAGATAAAGGAGTTACATGTTTTGGGGGTTTTTTTTTTTTGCGTTATGCGGGTGTCTCACTGTTGTGGCCTCTCCCATTGCGGAGCCCGGGCTCTGGACGCGCAGGCTCAGCGGCCACGGCTCACGGGCCCAGCCGCTCCGCGGCATGTGGGATCTTCCCGGACCGGGGCACGAACCCGTGTCCCCTGCATCGGCAGGCGGACTCTCAACCACTGCACCACCAGGGAAGCCCACATGTTGATTTTAGTTGCAGTCATAAAGATGTCACTTCCCACTCTCATCAAGAACCCTTTGAGTCATCCACAATCCATAGTCTTAAGCATTATCTCAGGATTGGCACATAGTAGATATACAATAAATGTTTGTTACATAAATAAATAAATTCAATTTCAAATTTAGAGCTTGATACTAATGATATTTCCTTATGTTTCCCTAAAACCACCTTTCCTGAGCTTTGGAGCAGTCATGGCTGCAAGTGTTTTGAGACTTCAGCATCACAAAAACAAGAAAATTGCTGTCATACCTCATTCTGAAAGGTAGTGTATCCTGGGGCGTTCTCTCTCTCTCTCTCTTTGGGATTTGGGAGTGGGGGGCGGGTGTGTGTGTGTGTGTGTGTGTGTGTGTGTGTGTGTGTGTTGGGAGCGGTTATGTTCTTTAAGGCAAGTTTTAGGTTTAAGTAATATCTCTTAATTGATGTCACATAGATAATGAGAGAAAAGCCCAGAATAATTACAGAATTCATACAGAATAGTCAAAGTTTTAATGATACTTTCAGTTTCTCATTAAAACATCCTATTTTGAATGTGCTGATTTGGCAAAGAATGACCTTTTGGCTCTGAAAATTATTTTTCCTGTAATGCTAAATTAGTGTCAAGAAATTAATCCTCCCAGCACACTTATAGAAGCAATAATAGTATGAGTTGGTTAAGAGCTGCTTTGACAGGGTACTGTAAAGCCCTTTAGTCTTTAAAGAGCCCTGGCATTAGGTAACTTTAATTGTTGGTTTCAGATGTCAGTCTCCATCAGGAACACAGCTGGAGACTGATAGGTGTCGCTTGGGAATAAGCATTTTGTATTACTTTGAAGTCAATTGGACTGAACATGAAAATTTTATAGTTAGTGGCAGATTTCTTTTTAAGATATTTAAGTAAAGTATCCCTTAAACCAATTACATTAAAAACTATCCAGAATAAGAAACCTCAAAAGAATATTCCCCTCAGTGGCAAAGTGTTAATCAAATAAACCAAGAAAACAGTTTTCCCAAACCCATAATTTCCATGCTTGGGGGTGTCCTCATTTGGACGCAGCCCTAAATTTTTAACTCTTTCCATTGCGTTTCTGAGCATCTTCTGTTTTGAGTAGTTATTTTAAAAAGTTGCAGAAAAGATAGCACGCACAGGACAAGGGCAAATGTTATGATGGTCAGGTACGGCAGGGAGCACTTTGGGAATTTCATCTGCGCCCGCCTGTGACTGATCCCTCATGTTTTCTTTGGAAAACGTGAGCCTCTCTGTCCTCGGAGTTGTCTCCTTCATACAGAGAGGGGCTTCGGACTGACCCATTTCCCCTCTGATGTGTGCAAGCGGACAACAGGAGTATTTTCCCTCAATCATGCGAATGCTTCAATTCTGTTTCCTACTAGAAGGATTATATATATATCAGTTTTTAATTAATTCATGATTTATATACTTTTCATGAATCAAAATGAAAAGTAACCTAATATTAAAGTCCATGGATTCCAAATTAGCAGATGGGCGTCTACACGTGCTAAACCAAGTGCTGTTCTGACATGAGGCAATGAGTTGCTATTTGACAAAAAAAAGCATTAAAAAGAAAACAAAAGAATAAATAATATGTAATATATAAATTGGTTGACTTTAATGTTTTATCCAAAGTTATTCCCACCATGCTCTCAAGTTTTCCAGCTCTTGTTTGACTCTGACTTCAGTACCAATAACCGAGTACTAACACCAGACTAATCACTTCACACTTTGTTCCCTCAGTTTTCTGACTCTTGGCATTCCCTATCATACCTACCATTAGACAGCTTCTTCTATTCTTTGCTTGAATCACCAGAGAAACTTTTGTTCTGCACACTTCATGTACTGTATTTACTGGTTTACATAAAGAACAGAGTGATTCTGGGGCTGATGACTCTGTTATAGGAATATCTGCCACCGCAGAACGTTTGGGTTTTCCTCACCGTCCAGTTGTTGAACCAGCTGCAAACAAATGCATTTTCATTTCTTTAGATTTAAAGACACAGTGATTAAGCATATAACTGACCGTGATGAAGAGTGGTCCCCGCTTGCCACAACTAGAGAAAGCCCTCACACAGAAACGAAGACCCAACACAGCTATAAATAAAAAAATAAAAGTATGTAAGTGAAAACTCCGTAAGAGTGGAAGCTATCATAAACATTATGTAGTCACAGGGTTGAGAGAGTAAAATGTATTTTAAGGAGTATAACAATCAGTGGGATAGGCAGTTCTTCCTAACAGTTGGTGATAACACTTTACAACGTCAGCATCACACTGCGTTTAATGCCCCTAAGTTTTCCCCTTTGACAAGCAGACCAGAGATCATAGTGCAGGGAGCACTACATGAGAAACCCAGAGCCTGAGTACCAGGTCCATTTGTGCCAACATATGTTGTCACGACACCTGTGTTCATTTTTCTAATCTGCAGTAAAAGGGGATCCAGTGCTTAGTGATTTATCTCTAAGGCCCATTCCAGCGTTAATATCGATTCTGTCACCTCCTTTTTTATATTTGATTGTTTTCCAGCCAATGAATAAGCGTTTAATTGTTGCCTAATATGTACCTAGGTTGGCTGAATCTCTTAGTAACTAAATAAATCTGTTTTCCAACAGAGGGCAGGTGTATAAATGGTAAGTCAATTAAACCAATAGCATAAGGGCTGCTCTACCCAGATTTCTGCAGGGTTTCTGTGAAGAGTAACTGAGGGTCAGGGAGCAACTGCATGCATGGGTCTGGCTGCTACGTTAGCATCAGAGGACTTGTGCTAATCCAGGATAATTACTTTCCAGGTCCAGCTTATCAAAGGTGTGTGAATATGGCTGTTATTCAGGTGGTGTCCCATAACAACTTTCAAGTGATGGGAGGAGGGCGAGATGTGACGTATATTAGTAGACATATTTACATGTAGTAAAAAAAAGTATTGGGAAGGTTCAACTAAACCTACACAAATATACATAAGTAGGTGTGTTTAATCAAGGCTAGAATTGCCCACAGGCTGTACAGTCATTGAAAGGTTGACTGATTTATCTATTAAGAAAATTGACTTTCTTCCAAGATGTCTCATCCACAGCTCTGTAGAGGAGTTCCAACATTCCACCATTAAGTAATAATTATTTTGAGTTAAACCAAGATTGCCTGTTCCCATGGACATTTCTTTGGCTAGGTGGTCCCATAATGTTTTTAAACTACCTTAATGGGACTTTTCTTTTTCCAATGCCATAGCAAACTGGGTCACACTTTAAGAACGTATCACATAATGAAGATGTTTTGATATGGGCTAGGGAGATACGGTGTTTGAGTGGCCTGGGAAGCATAGGTCTGGGAGAAGTGTTACAGTGGAGATAAATGGGAACCAGAAGGTTTCAGGAGGGGACCTCTTACCCCAGGAAAAGGAAGTGAACAAAAAGGGAAGATGGGAAAATAATAAAAGATATACTTAGTCAACTTCCTGCTCTATGAGAGCCTGTTGCTTGCTTATGTTTACATTTTGGGTGTTTTTTTAATTGAAGTATAGTTGACTTACAGTATTATATTAGTTTCAGATGTACAATAGAGTGATTTGATACTTTTAGAGATTACACACCATACAAAGTGATTATAAAATACTACAATCCTTGAGCTGTACCTTACATTCCTGTGACTTATTTTATAACTGGTAGTGAGTATTTTTGATAAAATGTTGCTTCTCAGGGAGATCAGCTCTGTGCTTTATGACCACCTGGAGGGGTGGGATAGGGAGGGTGGGAGGGAGGGAGATGCAAGAGGGAAGAGATATGGGAACATATGTATACGTACAACTGATTCACTTTGTTATAAAGCAGAAACTAACACACCATTGTAAAGCAATTATACCCCAATAAAGATGTTAAAAAAATGTTGCTTCTGATTCTTTTATCTGAGTACTTAAAGCATTTCATTTATATTTATACCACTTGGGAACTTGTGTAAGGCAAAGTTTTCTTTTTAATTCTGTTCACTTACCAATTAGGATAACCATGGGCAAATTGATTGATTTCTCTAAATCTAACATAGCAATAAAAAGTGACTTTTCCTAATTTCAGATTTTAGAAAGCTCATTGGGTAAAGGGCAGGTAGGTAAAGAAGAATCACTACCAAAAGAGTAGCAAAGTTAAAAATACTACAGATGATTGTCATGTTAATGATGTATGTAGTATTCTTTATGTAGTAAGGTATGTAGTAACATTAGCCAACTTTACTGTGTACTTACCCAATGCATTATGCAGATAATCTCCTTTAATCCTGACAACTCTAAAAGGTAGGTAACATTTTTAGCCCATTTTACAGATAAGAAAACAAAGACTTAGGTCGAGTCACTTAGTCAAGCTCACTTTGCTAACCAGGAAGCACAGCAGAGATTAAAATCCAGGTTAATGAGATTCTGGAAATGAACTGTCCAACAATTCTGGGAGCTAGCTCACTATGGTCGTTGGGTATTGGTTGGTTCATAGGGAACATTAGGGGAAAGAAAACAAACAGACAAAAACCAAAACAAAAGATAATTATTTGCTGCAGCATTTATGGGATAACGCAAAAATACATAGGTTTATGGACGTAGAGTCTGAGATTAGATAAAGTCAGGCTGAGCTGAAATTGTCACTAACCAGCATTCCTGCAGCACCCTTGCAAGCAGACTGGTGGGCTCTCCCTCATACAAATTGAATTAGAGGTAATTGCCAAACCTAGGAACTTACAGTAGACCTGTGACTAAGTAAGAACTTTCGGTAAAAAAATGGAAAAGCATAGTGGACAGAATTAGTAATTTGGCATTATTGTTATTCTCTGAATTGCTGCTTGAATTCTTTTACAAGGAGCACTGATGGGAACATTCCTCAAGCTGGTTCAAACGCTGTGGGCTAATTAATTCCGGGTGCATTTCAGTGAAGCTGTGCTTTATGGCTATGGTGACCACACATGTAGGATCACATTACCTTAGTGGCATCACGTCTGAGAGACACAACAGCTAAGGCTAGAATGTTTATTCCATCCCACTCCAACTTGTTCTAGCTTTCTGCACTTTTTTTCCCATTGGGGTTTTGATATTTGATATCAACTCAGCAGAATCTTGAGCTCAAACTGGATTTTTCTCAGCCCCAATTTAAGATGAAAAAATAACATGAATATGTAACTTGGATGGTAAATGTCATCCATTTTCTAAGGTAGGCTATTAGTTCAAATAGTCTATATGACTAAAGACAGGAGCTGTGTTCCTATGTTACCTAGAAGAACACTCAAGGGCCAAGACAAGTGGAAATAACGCTATGTCTAGACATCTTTCCCAGGCCTTCTATACCTTGCTTACCTCCATGTTCCTGTGATTAGAGTACAAACAGCATAACTTAAGTACAAAATGGACAAAATTAATGCCTTTGGAAGTTAGAATAGAGCAGACTCTTGGGGATGTAACACTTAGTAAAGGGTTTCTGGGCTGTTGGTAATGTTCTATCTCTTGATCTGGGTACTGATTACATGTGTGATCACCTTCATGAGTTATACACTTATGACTAATGCATTTTAACTGAATTTATGTTACTCTTTCACTAAAATCATTTTTAAAAAGGAGTGAGGGAAGAATTCTTTCATAATACATTAATCTGAGTATCACATGAGGTTGTGTTTATTATATCACTCAGCAATCTTTTTGAAAAGCAGGCAGTAGAGTCTTGACAGGATGGCACTCAGGTCAAGAAAGTTTTGATTTGGATGAGAAGAAGAAGAACATCTGAAAGAGTTCTGAGCACAGGGCAGCTCACATTAGGCCCAGATGGAGGGCTATTGTGAGTACTGTTGGATCTAAGAGGCAGCTTGTGGATACCTTAAAGGGTCTGGATCAGGACAGGTGCAGGCGTGCAATGGAAGAGAGAAAAAGATGCTGGGATAAAATATGGAAAGCTGAAGGGTAGGACCTAAAAACAAACTTCTCTTACTTCATAATTTGCCCAGGGCCAGACCTACTTGAAAATAATGTTGATGTTACTCCAAGTGACATAGAGTTTAATTAAATTTTCCCTAATAATTAGAACAGTATACCTTTTTCCTTGCAAGCCTTGGTGTATTTTTTTCTTAGTTCTTCATTAGCAATTCACTAGGAGAAGGGCTGAAAATGGGGGAAAGAAGCTGGATCAAGTCCATACAGAATAGTCATTCTGCAGAAATTCCAGGTAGTGAAGGTTTACCAACAAGACTATGTGACTTCATACTATGTGATTTTATACATGATTTTGCAACTCAAGGTAATTCCAATATTAAATACAAGGGCTTCAATTAATAATGTTATTCAGAAGATAATTTTATTTAAGGAAAATAGTTTTCTACATGTATTCATTCACTTATTTCATAAACACTTGATGAATTACTGTCATCTGCTACTATTCAGTATTTCCTTTTAAACCTATAAGAATATGAACTATAGAAACAGTCCCAAGCATGAATGCCTCAAAGAATTTGAAATTGTGACTAAAATACAAATTATACATTTTTGAATAAAAGAGATGGCATGCATCCAAATTAGAATGTTCTTTAGAAATCCTTCTGATGAGTTAAAAACTGTGGCAGAGACTTGAGGAATAAATAAAATAGTATAAAATATCCTGCACTTTAAATTCTACATGTTTCTAATACCAGTTAAAAATGTTTACTTTTCCCCGTATGTTTAACAGTATTACCATGTGAGTGTTGCGCTCTTGAAATGTTTATTTTTATCTATGTGTTTGAAGGGGCACTCTTTCTATAGAGAGGAGTTGCAGTAGAGTAGTCACTTGTTTTCACTCATTTTTCTGGGACCTGTTACTCTCTTGGGTTGCAACAAAAACCAGTTTCCATAGCAGTTTTCAATCCAGTGGATTCCTTTCTTTCTTTCAATCAAGGATAGCAAAGATGGTCTCAAACCAAGATCTGCAGAGTCGAGTTAAAGAGATTTTCAACTTCTTTCCTCTCTGATTGACCAATTCCTCCACTGATGGCTTTGCTTTTCTCTTTCAATAAAAAGGCTGCTTAATCTCCATAGGGTTTCAATTCTATGATTCCTTTCTCCTTCCTACAGCCAAATTCCCCATTTTTTAAAAGAAGATACCTGGCTCCTCACAGTTTGAAATAGAAACTTATATTCTGAAATCAATAGGCTGTTTTGAACTTGGGAAGTAATCAACTGAAATTCGTTTGAGAATTTCATATTTCTTGGGAAAGTGCTGGCCCACCTTTCCTAGGGCAGTTTGGCCCCGAGTCCTAGAGCATTCGTCTGGGACTCCCTCCCCGCACAGGAAACACTATAGGTGTCTGCAATGGCAATTAACAGCGCCCTGGGACAGAATTCTAAATGAGATATAAAATTATGCTTTCAAAGTTGTGTGGTCTTTTTTGGTTCTGTTTTTCATTGGCCATCAAGTCATTTTCCTTTTGAGCTTGTTGTAATCCTCCTCCTTAGGTAAACCTCATCTTCTCCATCACAAATCACAGAAGGCTTACAGATAATAATTTCAGTGTTAACTGAATACTGTAATTCTCTCTAATGACACCTTGTGTGATATGTCACACGAATACTATGGGGGATTAATGCTGTTTAAATCTAGACTCATAAAGAATACTTAATTTCATTCATGTCTATAGCCAGTGGTTTGAGAATTTATTTAATCTTCATGTTTTCTTTATCAATAAAATTAAAATAATTATTCATTATGTCATTTGGGCAGTGTTTTACATTTTTAGAGTAATATTATAAAAATTATTGAATATTACTATTTTCCATGAATTTTCTGCTTTCCAGATATTTAATAAAGACGAAGTTGTGTTTTCTTAAAATAAGAAAATTACAGCCTTGTTAAGGACTTTAAAATTCTCCTAACTTACAGATGGAGAAAACATATTTTGAGGAAATCTGCCACTTTCCAGTCACCAGGAACTCAGATACCTAATAATCATTGTTTCCCCAAAGGAGTTATTCTTCACATCTTCTAGAATGAGGGACAATTCAAGACTTCTAAAATGGAACAGATTGAGCACAGGAACTTTAAACATGCAAAAGGTTAGACTGGATCAAAGTTATAATAAATTACAACTTCTTATTATTAAAGAACAAAATGAAAACCAAAAAATATATTAAAGACTGTACTTACAAATTCAAATATAATAGAATGCAACAAAGTAATTTAGCATTCAAGAAATATTTTTAATAACCCAGGCTCTGAGTTCAGTCTACCAGGGAAAAAATATCTGAGCCTCATGGGGAGAACTGTTAATATCCCTAAAGCTCAGTTATCTCATCTGAAAAATGGGGTCAGGATAGTACCTACCTCATGAATTAAATAAAATAATGGGAGGGTTTTTGTGTGTGTGTGTTTTTTTTTTTTTGGTCATACTGTGTGGCTTGTGAGATCTTAGTTCCCTGACCAAGAATTGAACCTGAGCTGACAATGGCAGTGAAAGCTCCAAGTCCTAACACCTGGACCCCCAGGGAGTTCCAAATAATGGGAATTAACAAGTTAATGTCTGTAAATTATTTAGCACAGTGCTTGGAACACAGTTGACACTCAGTAAACTTGAGCTATTTTTACGTTATCATTATTACCATTTTACATAGAGGATTGTTGCTATTCAGAGTAGTAATGTTCCAAAAACTCCCTTCAAAAACTAGATTAGCAAATCATTGTCCCCAGGATAAATTTAGCGTTAGGCTCTTGAAAGCATCTAGTCACAAAATTTTCATCTAGTGAACAATACATAACCTTGTTTTATGTGTGTTTCTGTTTAATATACACTGTTGATTCATTAACATTGAACTTGGCCAACAGCACTATAACTCATGCCTAAATTAAGCTTATCTATCATACATATCTTCTCCATAAAGCACATCACAGCCTTCTTGCACATAGGAATATTAGACAGTACTTGAAGGCCATTCTAAATAGCAAAGTCACCAAGAAAAAGCAAAAAATGTGAAAAATGTCACATAAAAAGGACAAGCCCTGTGAGGTTTTACAAATAAAACCTACAAATTGGTTTTGGTTACAAATAAATGTTAGCCAGTAGGTGAACATGCAAATAAAGAATCTGCAAATCAGAAGGATCAACTGTATTGAGATTTTGAAAAACTAAAATCAGCTGAGTTTGCCTACATGAGAGTGTTCAAGAGAGAAGCAGCAGGAAAAGAAGCTGGAGGTTTACACTCATGCTAGGAAAGGTAGGATCTGGTAAGCCCTGCTAAGAAGTTAGTCCTTTTTCTAATAATAATGAGGCACCATCACCACAGAGTTTTAAATGGAAGACTGTCATAGTTAGATTAGTGTTTTATAAAGACCACTGTCACCTCGAACAGAAGTGACTCTTAAAACAGCACCTTGTACATTGTGTATGCTCAATGTCTACTGAATAAATTCTGTAGTTACTGAATGATTGAGCGCAGTGTAGAGATTAGTTTTGTTGGGGCCGGAGACGGGGCTGGAGGAAGGGAGACTTTAAGATGCTACTGCTATTCAATGTTGTACTGGATGTTCTTGCCAGGGCAATTAGGCAAGAAATGAAATAAAATCTACAAACAATAAATGCTGGAGAGGGTGTGGAGAAAAGGGAACCCTCTTGCACTCTTGGTGGGAATGTAAATTGATATAGCCACTATGGAGAACAGTATGGAGGTTCCTTAAAAAACTAAAAACAGAACTACCTTATGACCCAGCAATCCCACTACTGGGCATATACCCTGAGAAAACCATAATTCAAAAAGAGTCATGTACTACAATGTTCATTGCAGCTCTATTTACAATAGCCAGGCCATGGAAGCAACCTAGGTGTCCATCGACAGATGAATGGATAAAGAAGATGTGGCACCTATATACAATGGAATATTACTCAGCCATAAAAAGAAACGAAATTGAGTTATTTGTAGTGAGGTGGATGGACCTAGAGACTGTCATATAGAGTGAAGTAAGTCAGAAAGAGAAAAAAACAAATACCGTATGCTAACACACATATATGGAATCTAAAAAAAAAAAAAATGGTTCTGAAGAACCTAGGGGCAGGACAGGAATAAAGATGCAGACGTAGAGCATGGACTTGAGGACACAGGGAGGGGGAAGGGTAAGATGGAATGAAGTGAGAGAGTGGCATGGACATGTATACACTACCAAATGTAAAATAGATAGCTAGTGGGAAGCAGCTGCATAGCACAGGGAGCTCAGCTCAGTGTTGTGTGACCACCTAGAGGGGTGGGATAGGGAGGGTGAGAGGGAGACGCAAGAGGGAGGAGATATGGGGATATATGTATATGTATAGCTGATTCACTTTGTTATAGAGCAGAAACTAACACACCATTGTAAAACAATTGTACTCCAATAAAGATATTTAAAAAATAAAAAGAAAAGGCATTTAGATTGGAAAAGAGGAAGTAAAACCATCTCTATTTGAAGATGACATGATCTTATATATAGAAATTCCTAAGGAGTCTACTAAAAATGATTAGAACCAATAATCAATTTCAGCAAGGTTTCAGGATACAAGATCAATACATAAAATCCAATTATATTTCTATACCGTAGGAATGAGCAAATCAAAAATGAAATTAAGAAAATAATTCTATTTACAATAGAATAAAATACATAAGTATAAATTTAACAACAAACTTCTAACTCTGAGAACTAGAAAATATTGTGGAAAGTTATTAAAGACTTAAATAAATGGAAAATCGTCCCCAAATTGATCTACAGATTCACCATAATCCCTATGAAAATTACAGCTGTTTTTGTTGTTGTTGCAGTTCTGCAGACATGACAAGCTGACGCTAAAATTTATATGTAAGGCGACTGACCCAAAACAGCCAAAACAATCTTAAAACAGAACAAAGCTGGAAGACTCACACTTCCTCGTCTGAAAACTTACTATGATGCTACAGTAATTGTGACAGGGTGGCATTAGCATAAATACAGATATCAAGCTGATAAAATAGAATTGAGAGTCCAGAAATAGACCCTCTATACGATAAGTTGATTTTCAATCAACCTAAATTTTCAATTTAGGTTGATTTTCAATTTCAAAAGGGGAAGAATAGTCTTTTCAACAAATGGAGCTGGGATAACTAGAAACCTCATACAGAAGAATGAAGTTGTACCCTTAACTCACAACATATACAAAAATTAACTGAAAATTGATGAAAGATCCAAATGTAAGAGCTAAAACTATAAAACTCTTAGAAGAAAACAAAGGTACAAATCTCTGTGAACACGAATTTGTCAGTTGTTTCTTACACATGATACCGAAACCCCAAGCAACAGCAGTAGGACAACAAAAGGTAAACTGGAAATCATCAAAATTAAAAACTTTTGAACTTCAGAAGACACCATCAAAAAAGTGAAAAAACTACACACAGAATGGGAGAAAATTTGCAAATCATATATCTAAGAAGGAACCTGTATCAAGAACATGTAAATACAGCTCAGTAATTTTTTAAAAAGCCAATTAAAAACAGACAAAGAATATGAATAGACTGTTATCCAAAGAAGATACACAAAAAGCCAATAAGCACAGGAAAAGATACTCAACATCATTAGCCATCAGAAAAATGCAAATCAAAGCCACAGCGAGATACCACTTCACACCTACTAGGATGGCTGTAATCAAAAAGGCAGAAAATAACAAGCATTGGCCAGGAGGTGGAGAAATTGGAACCCTTACACTGTGGTGGGCATCGAAAATGGTGTAGCTTCATTGGAAAACAACCTGGTAGTTTCTCAAAAAGTTAAACATAACATTACTATTTGACCAAGCAATGCAACTCCTAGATTGATACCCAAGAGAAATGAAAACTTGCGTCTACACAAAACTTTTACATGAATGTTGATAGCAGCATTATTCACAATAGTAAAAAAGTGGAAACATCCCAAATGACCATCACCTGATGAATAGATAAATAATGTGATATATCCACACAATGGAATACTAGCGATATAAGGTAACGAAGTATCCGTAAATGCTGCGACACAGATGAACGTTGACAACATTGCACTAAATAGAAGCAGCCAGTCACAAGAACGGCATATTCTTTTGTTCCATTTATATGAAATGTCTTAAATAGACAAATCTGTAGAGACAAAAAAGTATTATATTATTGGTTTTCAGGGCCTAAGGGGACAAAATGATGGGCAGTGACTGCTAACGTATATGGGGTTTCTTTTTTTGGTGCTGAAAAACGCTTTAGAATTAGATAGTGGTAATGGTTGTATAACTTTATGAATATGCTAAAAACCACTGAATTATACAGTTTAAAAGAGTGGATTTTATGACGTGTGACATATCTAAAAAAACTTTTTAAAAGAATTCTATAAGATTTCTTATTCTGATCACAATACAGTAATTGCTAAGAGAATTATTTTCCCACTGTTAATCACTGTAAACATGGATAAAATTTGTGATAGAGACTTCTGAAGCATTGGGCAACAGGTGGTAAAGAACTGTCATTTTTGAGCGAATGGAAAAGTATGAGATGAGATTCATCCCTTCTCACGCGTATGAAGATGGAGCTGTAATGGAACAAAGTAATTTTGTGTAGCAGAGGAGGCAGTTATCTGACTTCTGAGGTGTAGAAGGAGGTGAAATTTGAGAGGCAGGTTCCCAATATTGAGGGAGCTACTCAGATGGGTGGGGATAAGTATGCATGGGGCTTCTATTGCTTCTTTGGCCATGGTTTGGACCCTGCATGCAGAGGGTAAGATTCATGAGGACCAACAGAGAATAGCTCCTATGAGGCAGAGCAGTGAAGAAGGTTTCAGAGTTTGCTCTGTGTTAGGAGGGTGGAAAGGAAGGAGGACGAGAAGGAGGAAAAATGAGATGAAGAACAGAAGACACAATTTGGATATACTGCATAGCAACAATGACCATAACCATGGCAAGCTTTAATTTTTCACGTGATCAAACAAAACCAAAAATGTGATGTATTAAATAATCATTAATGATCATTAAGACCTTAATAATCATTATTAATGATAATCATTGACAATGTCAATCTATAAAAAATTAAGAAAAATCAAAATGGAGGCTGTTAAATACCTACCAAGTTCCATATACAAAAGACTCATTAATTGTGAAGAGCATCACTATAGAATGAGACTAATGAGAAAGGTAAAGTTTAAGCATTTGGTGGAATTTATTTAGTTTCACTGCTTCTTTTTTTTTAATCTCTCTTTTTTAATATCTTTATTGGAGTATAACTGCTTTACAATGTTATGTTAGTTTCTGCTGTATAACAAAGTGAATCAGCTATATGTATACATATATTCCCATATCTCCTCCCTCTTGCATCTCCCTCCCACCCTCCCTATCCCACCCCTCTAGGTGGTCACAAAACATGGAGCTGATCTCCCTGTGCGATGCAGCTGCTTCCCACTAGCTATCTATTTTACATTTGGTAGTTTATATATGTCAATGCTACTCTCTCACTTCATCCCAGCTTACCCTTCCCCCTCCCTTCACTGCTTCTTTTTTTGTGGGGTGATGTGTTGAGAGAGGAAGAGTTATAGGGAGTTACAGGGAGAAGGAAGAGGAATTCTAAGATAATTTATACCCAATAAATTATTCTTTAGAACAGAATTCTTCCAGAAATATGTTTTCCAACAAGATCAATTTCATTAGTCCATTCATGTAGATGGAATCCTTGGTTTAGAGTCAAACTAGGGTAAGTTATACTAAAAGCACTACTCAATTTTAAAATAGGGGATTTATGTCCATGAAGGTGTGAATCACTCTTTCCCAGTTAATATCTCACGCTCCTGCCCTTTCTATTTGAGTAAAGAATACATCTGTCAATTGCAAACATTTATTCACCTATTGGCTGAACAAAAAAGCCAATTGAAAATGAGCTTAGGAAAAACATGAGCCTGGTCTTATCACATTAACAAGTGATTTAAAAAATTGTTTTAACCTCGTAGTACGTGTTTAGTCATCGCCATGTGCACCACTAACTCAAACTAGATACTTGTTCTTTTGCCAAATAATGTCACTTTAAATGTGTGCAAATATCAATATCACAGTGAAATTTAGGACCTAAATTCTGACAAGGTGTGACCACATGCATGGTAATGAAATTTCATCTGTTCCCTTAAAATTTCTCCTCTAAAGATGCTTTATTTTAGGAGAAATGGAACCCATTTAAGTTTAAAATATCCATTCAAGACAGCTATGAAAAAATAAACTCTACCAAAAAAAATCCTAGCTCTAAGTATATATGGATTTGTTATTCACTGTAATTTCACTGGCAATGTTTTCTAAGGGACTAAAATTTTTAATGCATTATGTATGAGAAAGCAAAGTTTCACTGTGTTGTATATTAAGTTAAACCCTTTAAAATAAATACTAGACAGTGAAATTCATCACAGTATGCCTCCATTTAACATTTTCCTGCAGCTAGCGTTCATTTTTTAAAGAGCTGGCTAAGGACCCAAAGAGGATCATGTAACACTGAAAAAACCCCAGATCCCTGGAAAACATTATAGAGACATTCCAGTGTACTTAATTTTAAAAACTTATATTTGTCAAATTGTTAGCCATCTATTAGACTGTGCACTCTGTGAATATACCACCATTTTAAAGTGTTGATAATACATCTTATTGGCCTTCCCACTAGTCAAGAGTTCCCAGTAAAATATTTTCCTACCACATAAGCCACTAGTCATCAACCATGTCAAACAACATTTTCAATTTGGATAATGAAATTCTAAGTTGACTGTACTCAATAAATAACCAAAAGATATATAATGTTAACCATATAATATTTTAGGTATATTTAAATCAAGCTATATAACATACAAGAATTTAAGGCAAAACATTTATATTGATTTCTCATATGTAAGTCTAGTACCTACTATGTTTTACAAATATATACTTTTTAACCCAGCCTTATCCAGAAGGGATTTTAATTGCACTCATGTATTTAAAGACTAGGAATAGAAATCAGCCTTAAAATTATCAAATAAATTAACTTACGCTCTGTTCTCTTTGATAGATAAAGTATACATAATATAAAATTTACCATTTTAATCATTTTAAGTGTATACCGTTCGGTGACATTAAGTACATTTACACTGTTGTGCAACCATCACCACCGTCCATCTCCAAAACCATTTTTATCTTCCTAAACTGCAACTCTGGACCCATTAAAAAATGACTGCTCAGGGCTTCCCTGGTGGCGCAGTGGTTGAGAGGCCGCCTGCCGATGCAGGGGATGTGGGTTTGTGCCCAGGTCCGGGAGGATCCCACATGCCGCGGAGCGGCTGGGCTCCTGAGCCATGGCCGCTGAGCCTGCGCGTCCGGAGCCTGTGCTCCGCGGCGGGAGAGGCCACAACAGTGAGAGGCCCGCATACCGCAAAAAAAAAAAAAAAAAAAAAACTTC
>NW_020174698.1:4034573-4139222 GCF_003031525.2 Neophocaena asiaeorientalis asiaeorientalis
AAAAAAAAAAAAAAAAAAAGACTGCTCATTATCCACTCCTGCCGGTACCAGAAAGTACATTCTACTTTCTGTCTCAATAAATTTGACTAATCTAGATACCTCATATAAGTGGAATAACACAAAATTTGTCCTTTTGTAGCTGGTTTATTTCACTGTGCATGATATCTTCAGGGTTCATTCATGTTGTAGCTTTTGTCAGAATTTTCTTTCTTTTTAAGGAGGAATAATGTCCCATTGTACGCATATACACATTTGCTTATTGTTTTATCCATCAGTGGACACTTGAGTTGCCTCTACCTTTTGGCTATTGTAAATAATGCTGCTATAAACATGGGTGTACAAATATCTCTTAAAGCTCCTGCTTTCAATTCTTTTGGATATATACTTGGAACTGAAATGTCTGGGTTCTTTACAATATATTTTTAATAAGTTCTCAAATCTACCCATGGGCTTATTTCATATTTTAAAGATGGTTGTTGCTGTTTTGAGGGATGCAGTATCACCATAACCTCCCCCTAGCGTCTTCAGGGTCAACACATTTCCTTTCCATGTCTCCTTGCCCTGGAAGAGTTGATAAGATTTCTTACAAAACAATGAAAAGAAATTTCTTAAGATAGTTGACTATTCTTGACCTATTTATAAATTCTGAACATTCATTTTGCTTAAGGAGACTTAAGATTTAGTTTTTGAAGAATTAAAGCTGGAAGAAATTTGAAAAAATTCCAAAACGTGTTCACTCCCAGCTTTGGTGTAGAGCCTCGTCGTGATTCAATGGAACTCTCCCCTACTGCAGATTTCCGAAGACAAAATTTTAAAGCCTCCCTCATCAGTCTCTTCTGTTCAAGTTGCTCTCAAGAGTAGATTCTACATACCTAAATGACATCTAACTTTGCTGTCACTCTTCCTACTCTGCTCCTTCCCCAGCCCCTTTATTCACTCCTTTCCATCCTGAATTCCACATCCCTCCCAAAATACACACACTGATACTTGGAAATTTGGCATCATGTTGTCTCTTGTTGGAAGTCCTTCCTGAGCTGCCAGGATAATTACAATTTCTTTGTCTGAAAAATTAAGGGAAATATTTCCTTCTTCCATTGGTTCATTATGAGAACTCAATATAAAAACATATGCTTATGCACAATTGAAGGCACATGGTAAGTTCTCTACAAATACTGGTTGTTGTTACCAGTGAAAACAAACTAATAGGGGATGAAAAACAGTTGCTTTAAAGTTTTCTACGTGTAAAATAAATTATTATTTTACCATTTAGGCAAACCTTACTTTCAATTTTCTTTTCTAATAAATTTACTTTCTTAGTTTTTACTCATCCTAAGCTCTCTTCCTTAAATTGTCACAGAATTATCCTCATCTACTTCAGCTGTACAGCCCTAAGGTCAGATATGATTTCCAAGTCTGAAAATGACAAATGTCAAATATAATTAATTGGAGATGGGAAAGGAGAGATGTTAATTTATATTAATTAACTCTTTTCCATTTTTATGGTGCTTGTTGTCTGGTAACCTGGTGATATTGTCCTTCTTAGCCTTTTTTGAGGGCACAGACCCCCTTGCAAATATGATGAAAAGTTTGGGTTGTCTCTCGCCTCCCAAAAAATGCACACTCACAATTTTACATTAAAATTTGGGAGATGACTAGAGAACGGACTTGAGGATACGGGGAGGGGGAAGGGGAAGCTGGGACAAAGCGAGAGAGAGGCATGGACATATATACACTACCAAACGTAAAACAGATAGCTAGTGGGAAGCAGCCACATAGCACAGGGAGATCAGCTTGGTGCTTTGTGACCACCTAGAGGGGTGGGATAGGGAGGGTGGGAGGGAGGGAGACGCAAAAGGGAAGAGATATGAGAACATATGTACATGTACAGCTGATTCACTTTGTTATAAAGCAGAAACTAACACACCATTGTAAAGTAATTATACTCCAGTAAAGATGTAAAAAAAAAAAAAAAAGTACAGGTGGGAAGATTCCCAAACAGCTGAGCATAGCATCCAAAGGACGTACACTGGGAGGATGTAAAACTGCAGAAGAAGGGTTTCTAGTGGCATGCCACAAGGCTCTGTCCTTGTTTTCCTCCAAGGACAAGAGGAGGGTCCAGGTAAAAAGAGGAATCCCTCACTATTACACCAACATGCCCACTTGCAACCCAGCGCACTCTTTCTCAGAGCTTTTCCCCCATTCTTTGTTCATATGTGTATTCTCCATGGGACTATATATTCTTTCAGGATGGGGATGGTGCAAGAAAAAAAAATTTTAAAATAAAAATAATAAAATAAAATTGGGGAGATGTATGGATTCCCTTGAATGTTCCAGGAGAGTCCATAGATCCCAGATTAACACTGAGTATTGTGTTATATGAACATAGTAAATATCGGATTGTTCTATTTTCCTCTGAAATACACTTCAGGTTTTTGGCCCCAATATTTTATCCCATTCTACTACTTCCTGTATTCACTTCCTTACCGTTTTCCAACGGTTAGACCAAGGCTGATTTAACCAAATGCTCTAGACACTGCAGAGAAATGGAGGGAACAGGTAAGGGATTATATGCCTGTGTATAGGACAAGTCATTATCTCTCTTTCCTCACACTTGTACAACCAGCGTTGGGAAACTCCTCATTAGGCACAAAGATAGTACATTAAAAAAATGTTAAATTCCTTAGTGTATCTGAAAATTCTAAAACACAGGAAAATTAAAGTTTCTAAATTCACATAATAGCTTAGAAAATTAACTTCAATCCAGTTTCCTTCTCAAAAAAATGTTTAAACTGCAGAAAACTTTGAGCTAACCTTTTGTGAGGTATTAAAATATATAGATTGGGTAACAATCTAATTAAGGTAGGCTAAATTTGATTTATCCAAGGACTTTTACACCAGTGAATGAGAAACATTTCTAGTCTGTATTATTCATATATATATGAATATGTATATATGTATATATACATATATGTTTATAGGTAATCTGCTTCATTTGAAATAAGAAACCAATACCATTGAGAAGAGAGGAAACATACAAGATACTTCCCCCACAAGATGAACAAGGCAATTTAATTCAGAATCAAATACATTGGTTACAAAAAAACCCTAACAATTTCATCCTAAGGTGCTTTAATTTTAACCTTGTTCTATATTAATTGCAACTTTAACTTTGATTTTACCGTAATTGACCTTATATCATTACGTTTGATTGGCCGTGCCTCATTCTCCGATACTCAGGAAGTCCTCAATGAAGTGCTTGCAAATGGTCAAGCATCCTTATTTTTCTACTTGTGTAAATTCAGCAGTTGCAAGTCTGCTGTGCTGTGTATCAGCAACAGCCAGTCAGATGCACCAATACCCCTGAGTCACAGACATTTAGAGTTGTTGGGGACTCAAGGTATCACTGAGTAGGATCTTGACAATAAGAATGAGAACGTAAGGAGATTGCTTCCAGTCAAGTTGCAGAATAACTGATGAACAGAGGGGAAAAAAGAAAGAGAGTAATTGAACTGCAAATGGTGAGAGATCATCTAATTTCACCTGCTTATTCTATAAATGAAAACATGAAGTAACTGATTACTCTTAGATTAGGACTGGGGACATGGTTTACAGGGAAAATTAGTCATTTGAGACTCAAGAAACCTGAATTCCAGACTTAATGCCATTAATATTGGGCAAGATAGTTTTTCTGTGTCTCAGTTGCCACAAATGTTAAATGAGAGGATTGGGTTAGAATTCCATGATGCTAATCTTTAATGAGGCTGTTTTAATTCCCAGGCTAATACTATTTCTTCTGAACATTGAATTCTAAATATGAGCATAGTAAATGGTGGTCTTTACCATCAGGTTAACCTCAGGAAGTCCTGGTTACAGTAATAATTATAATTATTACTCAATTCATGTTAACTATCATGGGACAGATAATGTGATGTGTCCTTTAAAATATATTAGATAAGTTATACTTTTTAAAGTTATTAAGCAAATTCAATTTTTTCATTTTTAACAATAGACACAATTATTTATTTTTAGAAATATATTAAGCACTTACTGAGTATCACCCACATTTTCTGGTCCTAAAGTACAGCAGTAAACAATATAAAAGAGGACCCTCTCCTCAAGGATAGACAATTGACAATGTTTAAATAAAAAAATAAAGATAATCTCAGAGTGTGATAATTTCTTTTAAAGAAATAAAACGGTGATTTTTATAGAGAATATTGGGTGATGTGACTGGGTTGCGAAGAGGTTGCTGTAGATTGGACGGTCACTTACAAAAGGGAGAAACCTGGGCTAAAGCATGCGTCATGAGAACAAATCAGTTATGCTGAGAGGCACAGAGATAGGAAGATG
The DNA here is from genome assembly GCF_003031525.2 of Neophocaena asiaeorientalis asiaeorientalis. Classification (NCBI taxonomy): domain Eukaryota; kingdom Metazoa; phylum Chordata; class Mammalia; order Artiodactyla; family Phocoenidae; genus Neophocaena; species Neophocaena asiaeorientalis. The sequence goes on from NW_020174698.1 coordinate 4,038,924, forward strand.
CAAAAGTCATACAGAAGGAATGAGCTTGCCCTTCAAGGAACAGAAGGAAGGTCAGTGTGTCTAGATATGGGACAGGCAAGGGTCAGCTTGGAGAACAAGTTAAGAGTTTCCACTGAAATATTATACATCTATAGCAAGTAAGAGCTTTTAAACATTGATATAAATGTATTCAAGGGGAGTTTTTGCTTAAAATCCAAACTGACTCTAGATACTTCTGCTTTCTACAGGGTGTGAGTGTGGGGTGAATGGCATGCATTTGTGTTGTGAATGTGTGTCTGTGTGTGTGTGTGTGTGTGTGTGTGTGTGTGTGTGTGTGTTGGGGGCATGAATATTTCTTAAGGGTGGAGTAGAAGTTTTCTGTACTCCTTACTTCCCCTTGTAGAGATTGGTGAAGGACAGAGATAAGGGTAATACCTAGAGTAGATGTTTAGAAGAAGACTTAGTGAGTCTTCACATGTGCCCTGGAAACTCAGAGCTGAGTTGGAGGTTGGTAAGAGAGAAGAGGAATTATCCTACAAAGGAGAAGAGGGTGTTCAGTCCATGTGATAAATGACTTGGGTCAACATGCTTTTAAGTAGAGAAATCACCAATATGAAGAATTGTGTGTGTTAACTGCCTTAGTCTTGCCAAGCTTTCAGTAAAGTCAGCTACACTGAAAGCTAACTTTTTGTGAGCAGATTTGCATTTTTTTTGAAGGAATGAAGGAAAAGGGCTGAGTTCCATGTCTGAATTGATGCAGAGCAGAAAGGATGGAACTGATATGGAGTGAGACTCAGAGTCCTGTGAAATCTGGAACTTGAGGCCAGAAGAGACCATGAAAATATATGTCCCCCAGGAATGCACAGAATCTTAGGAAGACAATTGGGGTGGGCTGGAGCTGGCATGTAAGTTATAATTACTTATTTGTGCATTCATTTTCAGTATCACATCACTGTGAGAAAAAAATAATTGGAGGAGAGAGAGAGAGAGAGAGAGACTGACTCCTTTTTTAGAAACTATAAGCATTCACGATGCCAAAACATCCAATTAGTGAGAAAAAAAAAAGTCAAGTTAGTGTTTAATATGAAGTCAAAATAGTTGGCTGATTGGATAAGTTTTTCTCTTTCCAACCCCTTGCTATGGCATAACATAGACACAGTTCAAAAATAAACATTTAAGAGTAGACCTACATTTACTTTATTACAAATTCTGAAAAATGCATAAGCATGTTCTTAGTTTTATCAGCAAGAATCCATGTGAATGACTTGTCCCATTTGCTCTGGGATTCTGGAGTCTTAAGTGGGCCAAAGTTTTGAAGTGTTGAAAGATATTATAAAGGACTTACAAGTATTCAGCTGGTCAGACTGCTCAATTAACTGAACATTTATAAACCTCAAAATTTTGACAGAGCATGATTCATGTAGGAATGACCCTTAGACAACAGAAGCCTTTATTGTAGGTAAGCTTGAGAGAAAGCATACAAGGCAATGTGATTTGAAGGAAATACAAATGGAATGTAGAGAGAAAGTAAAATTGAATTTAGAAGCATGGACTGCACTCTTAAAAAAGGAAATTGTTGAAACATATAGCTGATATATTTTTAATAATAGGATGTTTTAAAAACATGTTTACTTAAGAATATTCAAGACATTCATGTATGGGACATAGATACCATAAAAATACAACATAATTAATATCTAGTTAAAATCTAGGCAACCCACACTAACTCATATTACAAATCTAAATTAATAAGTATTTGTAAAACAAAGTAACAGGGTTGGGGGAGTAAGAAGTAAAATGTCAGCTAAAAATCCTAAATCCATAGCATTTTAGCTTCTCTTTTTTTTCCATATAACCTATGGGCTGCTTATATTCTGAAGAGTATTTTGAAGAAGTACTAATTCAAAGGTATAACTTAGAATATTTTTACCACTAAAATATATCAAATTTTAATTAAGAGGGTTTTATTAGCTTTCTAAAGGAGAAACAAAAGATGATGCCTTCATCTAAATAAAAATATTACTTTCGGGTGTGTGCAGTTTTTTTTAAAACTTGAAGTTAATACTACGTAGAAATTCACTTTGGAGAAAGAAACATCAGATTCTAAAGTATGCTTAATACAAGTCCACAGAACAAATGCAAAGTTTTCTTCTCATTTAGAGCCTATTATGTACATATTATACTGGTGCAACTCTTTTTTTTCCTTTTCTTTCCTTTCCTTTTCTGTCTTTCCTTTTCTTCCTTTCTTCTTTCCTTCCTCTCTTCCTCCCCCTCCCTTCCTTTCTCTCTCTCTCTCCCTCCCTCTCTCTTTCTTCCTAGAAGCACAAATCTGCTCATATTACCAGGAAAAAAAAAAAGTCATGGAACAAGAGGCAAGTAAACAATTTCTCCCAGAGGGAAAAGAAGACAACAACAAGTAAACAACAACAACAAAAAGCTTATAACTACTTCTCTCCAAGAAGGAGTAACACATGCACACACACGATACCCAGGATCATGTCAGCCTCACGACATCCTGCGCGGTATAAAGAACAGGTACTGGTACCCTTACGCCTTGAAATGTTTCTAGGAGAGTGGCTATCCCATGCCTGAGAGGAGCGCTGCCAGGGAGTAACTTTCCTCTTCTCCCAATCCCACAGCCCTGAGAAAGTGAACCTGAACCACCGGGCGGACGGGGGTCAGCTCTCAGCGTGTCCAGTGCCCAGTGTGAGACGTGGCACTTGACCCGCCATTGGGGGCCCCAGCTCCTCTGGGACTCTCGTCAGGGAGGGGAGCGGGGCACTCCCTGGCACACCTGCATCCTCCTGGCCACTTAGATGAGCTGCCCATCTGTGGTTCAGGAGCGCCAGGAACAGTATAGGTGGGTGATTAGATTTTCCACACTTACTGCTCCCATTTTATAGATGGACAACCAGAATGAGGACGCAGCACAAGGACCTCTGACTATACCAAGTTAGCAACAGGTGAAAACAGGACACAGTCCTTTAAATTCAGAACGCATTACCTCCTCACAACTGCTGCTTACTTGTTAAAGGCATAGTAAAGTAGTATTCCTGCTTATCAACTTTTCTAAAATAAATATGAAAAAATTAGCAATGAAAAACCAATAAGGAAACAAAAAGGAAGTAGTTTAGACTTTTTACCCCTCTTTACTTATTTAGTCATTTCCCCCTGAACACTATTAAGCAAGCTTTATAGACTAGATACTAATTCTCGACGAGTTGTTCATACAAACAATGAATGTACACTGTCATATTCTTGTGCTTATTGGGTCCTCATTACAACTCTGTAGAGTAGATTATTATTATTGATTATCCTCACTTTATAGATAACATGAAGCTCAAAGAAAACAACTGATCAAAAATCAAACTGCTGAACAGACTACAGTTAATATTTAAATACAGAACTTCTGGCTCTAAATTACATTGCATTTCCTTTAATCATGCACCTATAACTCTAAGAAGCTACATAACTGTTTTTCTAAGACATAATTTATTGTAAAACCTGTTATCGACTAAACAGGGACACATACTAAACATACAATTCTTGAGTAATTTTCAGATACTTTATAAAAATGTATCAGTGCACTGAAGGTCATTGTTTACACATACAAAATACTATTTTTCAATGTTCGTAATTTGAGTGACCCAATAAATCAGAAAAAGATCATACTTCAACATCTTAGACATTCACTATTAATTTCTTAACCCTTTTCTTTATACATTTTTTTTCTTTTTATGGTTTGAAGAATGAGAACACCTGTCAAGAAATTTAGCCATTACAAGAAAAACTGAATTAAAAGAAGAAAAGAAATCAGGAGCAAAAGAGAAAGAGAAATCTAACAATAGTACTAGGTTGTTGCTGTTTTTTTTTAAATCATGTTGATTTAGTAGAGGAAAATAATGAAATACTGTGCTCTATGGGTGCAAATATCATTCGTATGATATATGTCATTTATAAATATTATTTGTACAAGAATGAGCTAAAATTGGCATTGGCTAAAAATGTTTAGATCAAAAACAAACGCGACATACATTATTACTGATCGAAGATATAATTAAAGTGCAGAACACAGTTAATTGGCAAGCATGAAATATTTCACAAATTACTTACAAGGACAAGTTAAGCCCTGTGGAGGCTTCTGCTGTCTGCTTCTCTGTGAGATATTCGTTGGCACCGTATAGATTTTTTTGCCCTTCTGCTAAATGCTCCATGACTTTCTTAGTAAGACTGAATGTAAGTTATTCTTATCGAATATCAGAACTGTCATAATTATCATTTTTAGGATCATTCAAATTAATTACAACTTCAAGCAGTGACACAGACTAAAATAGCAAGAGCTGCTGGTGATCTAAAACTACTCAGAGTGTGTCCCAGCCAGTACTTGGCCAGGAGCACATGTCACTTAAAAAAAGCACATAACCCTTTAGACCCAACAGTCAATTAAGGCCTTGGTAGAAATGTCAACCATAAGAATGAAAAGGCCTTTCAATTATTTACATACAATTTTCCTCTAATTAGTGGGACTTGATTTTAATTTTTTTCCCCTTCTTTTCTCAAACAGGACCATATGGGATCAAGTTTAGTGGGCATCTGCTTTGTTAAAGAGAGAAAATGAGAAAATCAGAGCAAGTGAGAAAGAGAAAGAGAGACACAGACAGGTAGTTTTTCTTGTCAGTCATACCCTAGGATTCTTACAGAGATGGGGTGAGTAAATGCCTGTCAGCTTAGCAGTCTTTAAAAGTTTGTAAAGAACTTTGCTAGGGGCTGTGCTGATGGTGTAAAACAATAAGACACTTTCAGGAGGATCTGGCAAACAAAGTATAAGCATAATCAGAGTCTGGTGTTGCAAGCTACTGATGCCTGGGTGGAATAAGAAGTGAGGTCCTCTATCTACCTTTATTTGACTGTTGTGTTGCTTGCCAACTAAGTATAATAAGACTTTTAAAAAATGTTGATTTAAGTATACCATAGTCAAAAGAATATCTTTAACTTACATTGTAAAGCAATTTCAAAAGGATTTTGAAATATTTGAATAGAATTGACTGTGGAAAAAGATAAGTACTATCTAATCTCTAATATCAGTCTGTAGGTGGAGTATCTTTTAGACATGGTTTGGGAAAACTCTCGTAAGAATGAATGCATTTCATTTTTTATTCCATTAAAAATGACAATAATAATATAATACAATTTCATTTTGCTGAAATTCTAGTTTTACTTCTAGATTTGAGAATATCAGCCTCTCGAGGAAAGCACATTAAGTGTCCTTCTAGCTGCATTAACTCCCTAATGTAACTTTTAAAAGTGTTTTAGGTCATCAAGTAATGAAAAGAGGCTTGGACTCATTTACACATTTAGAAGTTTAATTTAAAAATACATTAACTTTTAGAGCTTGATTTACTTGTATTTATTCATTTAAAAATGTTAACTTGGAATCTGCACGTGGGGATTTCCAAATGAGGTAGCAAGCATATGCTACTTCTTCAGCAGTTTTTACACCACGCTAACAATAAGAAAGAGTTGTCACTCTAAAAGGAAACATGAAGAATTCTAAAACACTAAGCATTCACAGTTTTGTTTCCATTTATCCTGACATTATTATATAAAACAAGCTATCTAAACTTTCTTAAAATCCAAATGTGTGATAACAAGAGCCCAACAGTGCCTTCAGTCTTCCACATGTGGCTCGAATTCAAATAAGAAGCAACTTCACAAGCCAAATACAGGTAACTATCCCAAGAAATCCCCCTGAATTTCCTGTATCGTGATATGAAGATAGACCCAGACCAAATCAGAAAACCCAAACCCAAGGCCAAAATACCCAGGTAAAGTCAGAACTTACACGGAACAGCTTCTGCTAAGATTCTTTCTGTTTTCATGGGATAGAACAAAGAATTCCATTAATTTGGTTGTCTGGGCAGGAAAGCAGACTCTCAAGAACCAAGCATGTTCATAGTTTGTAAGGAATGGTAATGACTCTCTCTTCCTACTGTCTCACATCCTTAGGTTGAGCCACTATGAAGAAGTGTAAAAATACTGTAGAGAACTCAATCTGGAAGTAGGCAGCGAGGGTCTTTAACTTGAAAACTTATATCCCAGGAGATTCACAGTGTTTTTCAATACAATAGGCTCCAGTGCCACCCCCAAGCTTATGTAACCTCACAAGGGGCCACAGCTTTCAATAGACATTGTGAAGAACAGGTCTACCAGTTCAGACAGCCTCTTCTCTCAAGTTCCAAGAAGAGTTGCTCACATGTTTTCTGTTTCCTTTCTTCCATCAGCCACTTCTAGGTGAAAGAGATTTTCCCCCAGTCCTAAAGCTGTCAACTAAATAATTCTCAACTCCTCTATTCCTACCATATAAGTGAAATCAAGTGATCACAGTGTCATTCAATACTAGAGTCTTGGGCAACTGTCATTTTACAAGGGTTATAGAATAGCTTCCTTTTAACTAGCCTCTATGATTTATTACATATTCCTCCAATTTAAGTCCATGCTATATACCAGAAAGACTTTGCTAAAATGAAACATTTCCTATTTTCAATTTCCTTTTCTATTTTAAATCGTCTTGGTTCTTCGTTACCTATATCAGTGATTCCAAATACAGTATACACTCCAAAAAATCATAAAATACCCTTTTCCTCAACATACTGTACTTGCTTTTTCTAAAACACCTCCTGAAGAAAGTCTACTAGAGTGGGGATCTTTCTCCCAAACCACTTCAACCCATTTTTGCAGGAAAAGATGGAGCTGAAAAATTGCCAACCAGTATGAGAAGAGCCAGATTTGGAGAAGGACAAAAGGGATAAAAGAAAGGAAGAACCATGGAAATGGGGAAGAAGGGAGAAGGCAAGATTCTCTTCCAATTCCAAGGAGATGGCCTTGCAGGTGCCCAATACCCATGAGCGAGAGGGATAAGGCAGTATGGTCCCTTACAGGGCTGGCTTCCTAGGCATGTAATCCGTGCAGCTGCACAGGGTCCCACACTCAGAAGAGCCTCATACTTGGTGTAATATTCTGCTGTCACCATCTTGAAATTCTTCATAATTTTATTTTTGAACTTGTGTTTTACAAGTGAAATCTAATGAGACAATTGAGCACTGGAGAGCAGACAGATGCTCAGTATGTGTGTCCACTGTTCCTTGCCACCCTGAGAACACAGAATTTGTGTGGACTCACAACGTGTGGGAGTTCATTGAGACTCAAGTGAGTACAAGCTAAACGTGTTATGTCTAGACCTTAGTGGGCAGGGGTGCTGACAGCCCCAAGCAGCCATGCTTTCCCTTAGAACAAGAACATGCTTTGAACGCTGAAAGAAAGCAATGATGTTCTAAGAAACTCAATGACCAGAGAACCCTCTCATATCTTTTCTTACTAATGTTACTTCCCTGAATTAGCCAACCACTTTTGCTAGAAATGATGGCATAGAAGCAAAGGGAAAAATGGGTCAACCCATAGGTCTTTTTCCTTTTAGTCTTTCCTTAAGCCAAAGGTCAAGACCATTGGTAAGCCTAAATGTCCATTGACAGATGACTGGATAAAGAAGATGTAGTGCATATATACAATGGAATATTACTCAGCCATAAAAAAAGAATGAAATAATCCCATTTGTGGCAACATGAATGAACCTAGAGATTACACTAAGTGAAATAAGTCAAACAGAGAAAGACAAATATCATATGATATCACTTACTGTGGAATCTAAAAAAATATTGATACAAATGAACTTATTTACAAAACAGAAATAGACTCACAGACATAGAAAACAAACTTAAGGTTACCAAAGTGGAAAGCGGGGGGAGGGATACATCTGGAATTTCAGATTAACAGACACAGACTAATATATGTCAAATAGATAAACAACAAGGGTAGCACAGGGAACCATATTCAATATCTTGTAATAACCAATAATGGAAAAGGATATGAAAAAGAATATATATATATGTATAACTGAGTCACTTTGCTGTACACCTGAAACATTGTAAATCAACTATACGTCAATAAAAAGATAAAAATTAAAAGAAAGAATGTGTGCATCTTTGGACAAATAAAATAAAAACAGTTGTGTTTTGTGTAGTGCTTTCACATATATTCTTACCAAAAATGCACATATGAGCTATGAAATATGAATTGTGTAATTTTGGTGATTACACATACGAGTCAAATGCTCTTATATTTGCATCTAAAAATGGCACTGTACCATATAAAGATGAATGGAAAACATCATATTAATAATTAAAATTATTAATTTTTCTTTACTTAAAACATTACTTAAAGCAAATTTTAAAAAACACCATAGCAAGCTGAAGAAACAAAAAAAGGCTTTCTGTTTTAAGACACACATATTTAGCACATTTTCTTGCTTTCTGAACAAGCACCCACCCCATTTCACTTTGCACTGGGCCCGACAAATTCCGTATCTGGCCCTGCCACTTCGTTACCTCCAATTCCCATTTTGGATTCCATAGTTGCAATGAGTTTATTACTCAGACTTTAAGTAAAGGCTACTTGATAGATCCTTCTTTACCTTGTGGCTTGAAAAATTAGTTCTAGGACCAGTTGAGGTATGAACTACATACTCCCTTTCTTCCACAACTGTGATATAGTCAGAATCATGGCTGGTGGGGAGCCAAAAGAGTGGTTCAACCCCTGAGAAAAATTCTCCTAATTTGTCATCTTTTCAACAATTTTTAAAGGTAATATATTCTCATAACAGTTGTTAGGACCCTGGGGAAAAGTTGCCTGAGGACCCCCTGTGAAACACTCAATTGAAATATCAAAGTTCAGAATATGAGGTATACGGAAGCCGGGCTGGGCTTCCTTTCTGTACAGGCAGTTTCTTGAGTACAGAGATGCCAGCACTCACCTCAGTGGCCAGCACAGAGTAGACTCACTGAAGCCCACTTGAGAAAGAAATGTTGCGGCTTCCTTCCCTCGGTCCCATAATTTGCAAAGGATGTAACTGAAAAATCCTGCCCTCCTTACTTAGCTACCTTTTACTTTTTTTCCTGATAGCAAAAATAGAGGAAAAATAGGTAAAACAACAGAGTTATGCAGATATAATAACAAGAGGGAAAAAACTATTCTCTCCTTTTAAATTTGGGACCTTTTGCCTTGCTAAGAATCAGGAGTGATTGGCAGGCAGGGGCTTGAGCAGAATTGCTCTGCCAGCTTAAAGAGAAGGGAGAGGAAGGGAAAGGAGAGGAGAGGAGAGGGGAGGAGAGAGGAAGGAAGGAGAGGGGAAGGAGACTGACCTGCAGCCATAGGGAAAGGGAAAGGGGTCGCCTTCCCAGCAGTTCAATAGACAGAGACATTGCAGAAATGTCTAAAGGAGATATTTCAAACGGTGGCTGCTGGTTTTATGATGAAATTCTCTCTTAGCTTCACCTGAACATGAGATCTACTTTCTTGCTAATGTGTTGATGGAAGTGGATTTGCATATGTGAGGAAGGCTGGGGCAAAGACTGCAATGGAGGGGGTGGGGGGAAGGGGGGGCTTTGGATGGAAACTCCTAGAAGAGAAGTAGGGAACAGCTGACACCAGTTTGAGTTATACAGATTTTAAAAGATTGTCTTTAGCATTTAAGAGGGTAGGAAAATTAGCTAATTTTCCATTTGATATTCTCTGTCTTCCTGATAACTTCTGGCTCTTCAACTTGACTTCTTTCTGGGCACAGAATCCATTTCCCTCATTCCTTGGTCCCTCTCCAAAGGAAAGAACTAACTCCGGTGTCTCCAGTTTTACCATCTAGCATTTTGTCCAGCAAGTGGACTCTTTGGAAAGATGATAAAAGTCAGTGGGGATATGTGGCCAAGGCAGAGAACATTTTTGTTATAAGGGGAAAGCCTGTTTCCCAGGCCACCCTCAATGACCTATTTGCTCAGCTCTAAGTATAGAACCCCAGGGCTTCCCTCACACCTGACCCTGACACTGCCAGCTCTGGGAGACTGAGCCTCTATTCTGACCTAACCTAAACTCTACATGTAATAAACAGTATGCCTCAGCCATTCTTTCAATATATTAGCATTTTTTCTTAAAACATGATGCTAATGATATATTGTTCGTGTAAAATATTTGCTGCTCCCTATAAGTTACTAGGTTTAAACTTCAATTTCCATTATGATTCATAAGTGGGGGAAAAAGATTTTCTGGGGCTGCCTCTGTGTTTTGGACCTTGGCATAGAGTGTCTCAGCTCTGAGAAACTTATTTTCTGGACTGAGCAGCCAGGAGTGGGTCACTTGCCTCGTGGAGATGAATCACTTTTGGCTCCAAATGGAAAGCATAGCTAATCACTCACAGTCCTAGTCTTACGTTGAGTCATGGTACAGTGGCCTTCAAGCCCCAGAGACCTCACCTGTCCCTGTGGCCTGAAGAAACCATTTGTGGTTTTGATCATGTGTGGTTCTCCTCTGCGTCCAGTTTCCCCTTTCTGGTCAATCCATCACATTTGGACAAAGTCGGCTTTCTACAACACAAATTACATAGTGTTATTCCCTGCTCAGAAACCTTCCAAGACTCCCTAATGCTTTCAGAAGAATCCAAACACCTTAGCATAGTATTCAAGGCCCTTCACTATCAGAACTCAACCTTCCTATCTGGTACTTTCTCTCCCTGCGCCTCCCCTCACCTATCCATCCCTGACCCTCCTTTAAATATATTTTTTAATACTCCAGGAATTCTAGTTAGCAGTTACTCATGGGATCAGGAATATTCATTCACTCGTTAACATTTAGCATTGGCCATGAAGCCTTACTTCTTTATTCTTGTATTGATGTAAGGAGAAGAAATTGGTTGAATGCTACCCATTCAGCCAAATATTGTTTACACAATTATTATGGGAGTCATTTGGGATATTTGATTAAAACGCTGATTTTTTAGCACTACCTCAGACCTGAATCAGAATCTTTGGAAATAGAATAAGACAATCTGAAGGTTTAGTAAGTTACTCACATCTATTTGGTACGCCCTAGAGTTTGAGTACTCCATGCATTTGACATTAAAAGCAATAGCATTTGCCTTATTAGTCATACTACCTGTTTTATCTCAATGATTTCTATGCCACTCAAATATTACTATCCTGCCAATGCCTACCATAAACCATATCCTGTGTAGGACACACATTGCCTAGAATAGACAGAGTTCTCCAGGTCTTATTATTGACTGAACAGGAAAGAAAGGCTGAAACATACCTATATGTATTCCCAAAATTAAAGGAAATGTGCCAGAATGCTGAGGTTTTGCTGGGATTCTGTGACTAGAACTGGAAATGTTTGATCTTGGAAGGCCTCAGGGAGATAGATTGTTTCGAGGAGAAGAAAATCAATTCCAACTTTGGAAAATGAACAAAAACAAAATGTGGAAGATTCAAGAACCCTGATCAAGTTAAGAGTCCATCTTAGTGTGTGATGGGAAAAGAGAGAAGTTAGACATGGAGAAGAAAGTGAGCCTTAGTAGGCAGAAAGATAGAAGCAAATAATTAGAAGATTTTGATAGGGACTTTATTCAACAATTATTTATTAGATCTGATCTGAGCATTGATATAGTTCCAAGAAATGTGAAGTCATTCAGTGACAATAACTGAAGTTCAGTCAACAATTATTTACATATTCACTCAGCTGACTCTCAATATCCCTCCCACCCTTCCTCTTCTGAGGAGAGGAATTTTCTTTCATTCAAGGGGTGGGCCAGTCTGGCCAAACCCATTCTCTCTTGTCAATTGTTGCTTCTGATCCAATTCTGGACAATGAGATAAGAGGAAATGTTTGCTGGAGGTTAATAAAGGTACAGGAAACCAATTTCTCTTTCCTGTTGGACAGGAAGAAGAAGCATATGACCTCAATTTCTGACATGAGGGGAGCTAGTTTTGGATGAAACCAACACTGTTGTTGAAGGTAAAGAGATATGGAAAGAACATGCTGGATTAACCATCCCAGAAGCCAGCACTACCTTTGGTTGTTTTCTTATATGAACTAATCCATTTCTTTACTGTTTAAGCTTGAATATCTTTCCCCAGTATTATTGAGAAATGATTGATAGACATCATCATAGAAGTTTAAGACATACAGCATTATGGTTTGATTTACATATATTGTACTGAATAGTTTTACTGACAACCAAATACATCTTAACTGACATACATCCATAGCAATTTCTATACCTCTCATTTGATCCTCAACAACCTCATTCAGGAGAATATTCCTTGCTAATAAAAATGGAAAAGAAAAAATTTTTAAATGAAGAAAATGCCAGAAAGTTTTTACCAAAATCCAATCATGAGTCTTGGGATTTAGAAATATACAGAATGGAAGCAAGCTAACAGTCACTGAGCATCTCCTGTATGCCCATTACTCCAAGAACTTCACAGGTTATCTAATTTTAATTTTTATAATTCTATGAGTTTGATATTATCACCCTTGTTTTACAGGTGAGTAAACTGAAGTTCAGAGAGTTTAAGGAATTCATCCAAAGTCACAATGTGCTTTAAATATGGATTCAAACTTGGATTTTTGGTCACACATGCTATGCTCTTTCCTCTTCACCACAAGCTACTACTTGTGTGAAGCAGTAGTTTGCTTATGACTGAGACCTCACTCATAAGCATTTCTTATGAGTGAGGTCTCAAAAAGGAATGATCATCATGGCTTGGTTATGTGAAAACCTAAATAAGAGAACATTAGAAGATGCTGAGTCTTTGTGACTGCAGTGATAGGGTGGTAATGGTGAAAGTTATGAACCATTGAGGAATAAAGCTCTGAGAAAGGGTAACTAAATTGATATTAGCAAGAATCTCAAAGGCAGAGTTAAGGTGAATATTTGGTAGTTACTAGCATATTGTACAGGAATCACAAATGAATTACTGGGGAAGCTCAGTGAAGGATATGAGAAAAGGAAGAAACAGCAAAACAGGGAATAGGAGACTGGTTCAAGATGGCACAGTAGAAGGATGTGCTCTCACTCCCTCTTGAGAGACCACTGGAATCACAACTAACTGCTGAACAGTCATTGACAGGAAGACACTGGAACTCAGCAAAAAGATGGCCCACATCAAAAGACAAAGGAGAAGCCACAGTGAGATGGTAGGAGGGGCGCAATCACAGTAAAATCAAATCCCATAACTGCTGGGTGGGTGACTCACAGACTGGAGAACAATTATACCACAGAAGTCCACCCACTGGAGTGAAGGTTCTGAGCCCCACATCAGGCTTCCCAACCTGGGGGTCCAGCAATGGGAGGAGGAATTCCTAGAGAATCAGACTTTGAAGGCTAGCAGGATTTCATTGCAGGACTTCAACAGGAGTGGGGGAAACAGAGACTCCACTCTTAGAGGGCACACAGAAAGTAGTGTACGTGTTGGGACCCAGGGGAGGGAGCAGTGACCCCATGGGAGACTGAACCAGATGTACCTGCTAGTATTAGAGGGTCTCCTGAATAGGCACACGGTGGCTGTGGCTCACCATGAGGACAAGGACACTGGCAGCAGAAGATCTGAGAAGTACTCCTTGGTGTGAGCCCTCCCAGAGTCAGCCATTAGCCCCAACAAACAGCTGGGTAGGCTCCAGTGCTGGGTCACCTCAGGCCAAAAAACCAACAGGGAGGGAGCCCAGCCCCACCCATCAGCAGACAAGTGGATTAAAGTTTTACTGAGCTCTGTCCACCAGAGCAAAACCCAGCTCTAACCACCACCAGTCCCTCCCAACAGGAAATTTGCACAAGCCTCTTAGGTAGCCTCATCCACCAGAGGGCAGACAGCAGAAGCAAGAACTACAATCCTGCAGCCTGTGGAACAAAAACCACATTCACAGAAAGATAGACAAGATGAAAAGGCAGAGGGCTATGTACAAGATGAAGGAACAAGATAAAACCCCAGAAAAAATAATTAAATGAAGTGGAGATAGGCAACCTTCCAGAAAAAGAATTCAGAATAATGATAGCGAAGATGATCCAGGACCTAGGGGAAAAAATGGAGGCAAAGATCGAGAAGATGCAAGAAATGTTTAACAAAGAGCAAGGATAATTAGAGAACAAACACCTAGAAGAATTAAACAACAAACAAACAGAGATGAACAATACAATAACGGAAATGAAAAATACACTAGAAGAATCAATAGCAGAATAACTGAGGCAGCAGAATGGATAAGTGATCTGGAAGACAGAACGGTGGAATTCACTGCTGTAGAACACAATAAAGAAAAAAGAATGAAAAGAAATGAAGACAGCCTAAGAGACCTGTGGGACAACATTAAACACAACAACATTAGCATTATAGAGGTCCCAGAAGGAGAAGAGAGAGAGAAAGGACCCAAGAAAATATTTGAAGGGATTATAGTTGAAAACTTCCCTAACATGGGAAAGGAAATAGCCACCTAAGTCCAGGAAACGCAGAGAGTCCCAGGCAAGATAAACCCAAGGAGAAACACACTGAGACACATAGTAATCAAACTGACAAAAATTAAAGACAAAGAAAAATCATTGAAAACAACAAGGGAAAAACAACAAATAACATACAAAGGAACTCCCATAAGGTTAACAGCCGATTTCTCAACAGAAACTCTAAAAGCCAGAAGGGAGTGGAATGATATATTTAAAGTGACAAAAGGGAAGAACCTATAACCAAGATTACTCTACATGGCAAGGATCTCATTCAGATTCAACAGAAAAATCAAAAGCTTTACAGACAAGCAAACGCTAAGAGAATTCAGCACCACTGAACCAGCTCTATAACAAATATTTAAGGAACTTCTCTAAGTGGGAAACACAAGAGAAGGAAAGGACCTACAAAAACAAACCCATAACAATTAAGAAAATGGTAACAGGAACATACATATCGATAATTACCTTAAATGTGAATGGATTAAATGCTCCAACCAAAAGACAAATGCTCACTGAATGGATACAAAAACAAGAGCCATATATATGCTGTCTACAAGAGACCCACTTCAGACATAGGGAGACATACAGACTGAAAGTGAGGGGATGGAAAAAGATATTCCATACAAATGGAAATCAAAAGAAAGCTGGAGTAGCAATACTCATACCAGATGAAATAGACTTTAAAATAAAGAATGTTACAAGAGACAAGGAGGGACACTACATAATGATCAAAAGATCAATCCAAGAAGAAGATATAACAATTATAAATATATACATAGAAACACCTCAATACATAAGGCAACTGCTAACGGCTATAAAAGAGGAAATCAAAAGCAACACAATAATAGTGGGGGACTTTAACACCTCACTTAAACCAATGGACAGATCATCCAAACAGAAAATTAATAAGGAAACACAAGCTTTAAATGACACAGTAGACCAGATAGATTTAATTGATACTTATAGGACGTTCCAACCAAAAACAGCAGATTACACTTCCTTCTCAAGTGCACACGAAACATCCTCCAGGATAGATCACATCTTGGGTAACAAATCAAGCCTTAGTAAATTTAAGAAATTTAAAATCATATCAAGCATCTTTCCTGACCACAACGCTATGAGATTAGAAATCAATTACAGAGAAAAGATGTAAAAAACACAAACACATGGAGGCTAAGCAATACGTTGCTAAATGACCAAGAGATCATTGAAGAAATGAAAGATGAAATCAAAAATTACGTAGAGAGAAATTACAATGAAAACACAATGATCCAAAACCCATGGGATGCAGCGAAAGCAGTTCTAAGAGGGAAGTTTATAGCAATACAAGCCTACCTCAAGAAACAAGAAAAATCTCAAATAAACAATCTAACCTTACACCTAAAGGAACTAGAGAAAAAATAAACAAAACCCAAAGTTAGTAGATGGAAAGAAATCATAAAGATCAGAACAGAAATAAATGAAATAGAAACAAAGAAAACAATAGCAAAGATCAATAAAAGTAAAAGCTGGTTCTTTGAGAAGATAAACAAAACTGGTAAAGCATTAGCCAGATTCATGAAGAAAAAGAGGGAGAGGACTCAAATCAATAAAATTAGAAATGAAAAAGGAGAAGTTACAACAGACACCACAGAAATACACAGCATCCTAAAAGACTACTACAAGCAAGTCTATGCCAATAAAATGGGCAACCTGGAAGAAATGGACAAATTCTTAGAAAGGTATAACCTTCCAAGACTGAACCAGGAAGAAATAAAACGTATAAACAGGCCAATCCCAAGTAATGAGATTGAAACTGTGATTAAAAATCTTCCAACAAACAAAAGTCCAGGACCAGATGGCTTCACAGGGGAATTCTGTCAAACATGTAGAGAAGAGCTAACACCCATCCTTCTCAAACTAATGGATAAAGAAGATGTGGCACATATATACAATGGCATATTACTCAGCCATAAAAAGGAATGAAATTGAATTATTTGTGGTGAGGTGGATGGATCTAGAGACTGTCATACAGAGTGAACTAAGTCAGAAAGAAAAAACAAATATCGTATATTAATACATATTTGTGGAACCTAAAAAAATGGTACAGATAAACCAGTTTGCAGGGCAGAAATAGAGACACAGATGTAGAGAACAAATGCATGGACAGCAAGGGGAGAAAGTGGCTGGGGGGGGCGCACGGGTGTGGTGTAGTGATGAACTGGGAGATTGGGATTGACATATATACACTAATATGTATTAAATGGATGACAAATAAGAACCTGCTGTATAAAAAAATTAAATTAAATTAAAAATTTAAAAAAAAATAGCAAACAGGGAATAAAAAGCAGGATAAATATAGGCTCAACTATAAGCAAAATCATATGCCAGATTCCTGGAAGAAGAGTTTGAGAAGAATATGAAGAAAGCCTGTGAAAATGAAAAATGGGATAATTCATCATTATGCTTTTGGAGTCTCATATTCAAGATCAGAATTATAAAGTAATTGAACCAAGTTTATCTGCCTGTTCTTTTGAGTAAAGATGTTCCTGGGAAAATACCCCAAATTTGAGAGGTTTTTAGAAATTAGACCTTCAATTCTCTTGCATTCCCAATGCAATAAATTTCCTGTTGCTTGGAGGGGAAGGGAAAGTGGAAAGGAACTTATTTGGTAACCGTTATGGGGAAGACTCCACTAAGAACTTCACATGTAATTCTTGATCCATCATTTTGCATGAATCTCAGAATAAAGCTTCATCATAAAAGCCACAGAGAAATGATGGTCATTTAATCCTCATAATAACCATGTGGGGTTATTGTGTTAGCTTCTGTTTTACCTTTGAAGAAGGGAAGCTCAGAAGGATTAAGTCAGTGGCCATAGGTTATGCCACTTACAGGGGTAGAATCAGGATTAGAAAATAGGTTTGCATGACTCTAAAGCTCCATATTTATCCACTTCTTGTAGATCTTTCACCAATACTTTACTTCAAATAGTCTTTCCACGAGAAAAAAATATAAAGTAAAAGATTCGAAGGTGATAAATAATACCAGATATTTATTCAAAAAAAGCAGCTTTGTTTAGCTCAGTCACTATACTCTTTACAGTACTTTCTAGTCAATGTTCACATACACACCATCATAGATACTTTGCTTGCTTTTGTAGAGTAGCCCAGATTGCATTTACCCTTCTACTTTAAACAACTAGACAGAGGGCTTCCCTGGTGGGGCTTCCCTGGTGGCGCAGTGGTTGAGAGTCCGCCTGCCGATGCAGGGGACACGGGTTCGTGCCCCGGTCCGGGAGGATCCCACATGCCGCGGAGTGGCTAGGCCCGTGAGCCATGGCCACTGAGCCTGCACGTCCGGAGCCTGTGCTCCGCAACGGGAGAGGTCACAACAGTGAGAGAGGCCCGTGTACCACAAAACAAACAAACAAACAAACAAAAAAAAAACAACCAACTAGACAGCTAAACAAAATCTCTAAAACTATGTTTTCAGGCACCTAACATAGGCAGCACAGATCAGTGATTCCTGAGACAAGGGAAACAATGCTATGAGCTTCAGTTCTCTGCTAGGGGAGTAGTGCCAGGCCACAGTGCAGGAAGGGTGAAACCAAACAGCTTAGTGGGCTTGCTGAATTGAGGAGACAGAGGTAGAAGTTTGGGGAGGCCACAATGGCTAGAATTTCAATGGCAGAATAAAAGGATCTGGACAGAAGGAGAACTGTAGAGACCTACAGAGGAGCTCCCTTAAACCTCTGGCTGAACAGCATGGATACATGAGAAGAAAATACCTGAATCCAGAGAAAGAACCACTGGGAAAAAAACACCTTGGGAAATTTCCCCAAGGCTCATACAGGACTAGATATGGTGGTTGTGTTCTCAACAAGAACACAAGAATTTAAAGACCTAGTACCATGGAGTATAGAATCCTTAAAAGGTATTGCAACTGTAGTCAAGATAAATCAGCCATAGACTAAAGGCTGTACTGGATCCACCCTAACGGAGCTTAAAAGTGGATCTTAAAACTGATTTATAAAAGAGATGTATCTGAAAAAAAAAAAAGAGAGATATATCTGTTTGCTAGAACAACTAAAATTATTTAAAGAATTTCTAAAAAATCTAGTACCCAAAATATAAAATTATCAATGTCTGGCATCCAGTCAAAATGTAGCAGGCAAGCAAAGAAGCAAAATCATACAACCCATAATTAGGAGAAAAACTGACCAATAGAAGCAGACCAAGCAATGACAAAGATGATAGAATTAGTGCATGAGGACATTAAAACTGTTGTAAAATTAAAGGAATAGAGTATCAATGAATGAAGGACAGTGTCACATGGAATAACATACGTATAATTTGAGTCCAACTACCACAAAGCAGAACTAAATCCATTTTATAAATCACTAATTATGTTCAGTATAGTTTCAATTTAAAGTTCAGTGAATATACAAATACTGATCACTAACCATGTGTCCAAAATAATAATTCATGTAATAAATGAAGAGTAAAATTCCTGCTGTCCCTGCTCTCAAGGATTTCACAGTCTCTTCAGGTGCAGAAGGCAAGTAGAAGCTCTGCTATTTGTCTGGTACAAGGCAGAATATATGAGGCACTACAAAGAAAATAAAATTTAGAGCTAGTCTCAGAGAAATATTTTGTAGAGGGAGGGATACTTCAGCTGGATATTTGAGAGTGAGTAGAAATCTGAGGCATAATTATGGGGTACAGAAAATTCTAGATATAACAAAGGATTCAGAAAAATGCAAGGGTCCAGAAAATGAGGAGTATGCTTTAAGAGTAGTAAGTGCTGTGGTGCTTTACATCAATTAGGAAAGAAGGCATATCCATTCAAAATTTCAGAAAGAGAGCTAATGTAGGTGAAATCCTGTTACCTCTCTATTAATTCCTACTACCCTTACCAATTATTTTAGGAAATTCAGGAAAAAAATTAGAAATGTAATCTTTATATTGTACTGGTGGATGTTATTCTTTTGGTAGGGCTATCATGACAATGTACCACACACTGGCTGGCTTAAAAAACACACATATACTACCTCACGATTCTGGAGGCTAGATGTGCAAGATCTAGATGTTTCAGGGTTGGCTTCTTCTGAAAGCTGTGAGGCAGAACATGTTCTACACCTCTCTCCCTAGCTTCTAATGCTTTGCTGGCAATCTTTGGCTTTCCTTGGCTTGTAGATACAGCGCCCCAACTCTGCCTTCACCTTCACATGGCATACTCTCTGAATGTGTCTATGTGTCCAAATTTTCCCTTTTTATAAGGACACAGTCATATTGGATTAAGATCCCAACCTACTCCATTCTGACCTCATCCTAACTTCGCTAGTATTGTTTACAATAACCCTATTTCCAAATACGGAATAGTAAATACCACATTCTGAGGTACTGGGGGTTAGGTGTGCAACATGTGAGGTTTGGAGGGGTACAATTCAACCCTTAACAGTAGGGAAATGTTGGCAGCTGTGTAGTAAGAGAGGGTCCTAATCAGAGTTGTCCTTTAGCAAGAGTCATTTGGCAGCTGTGTGTGACTCAGCGTCTGAAAGTCTCTGGTCACATCCTTTCCCCTTTGCCCTGTATCCAAACACACACACACACACACACACACACACACACACACACAGAGTAACCAAGATGTTCCCTAGATTTGCCATACTTTTCCCCCCACATCTCTGCCCTTGCCTATGTTGTTCCAACTCCTGAGATTTCTCTATCCTACTTATGACTAATTCCTACTCTTCCTTCAATTCTTATCTCCTCAAGTGTTTTAATCATGTTGATAATATATAGGATAATATTTAGCCCATTTTAGGTAGTCTTCCCTAAACATGCTACATACCTTCTAAGTGGTGGAGCTCACAATCCCACTGTCATGATCCCAACTTTTAAAAAAATTTAACATTCATGTGTTATCACATGCATTATACTTTCTTCTAATTTGTGTATTGATACATAGTTTTTTCTCCATGAAATTGTGACACACTTCAGGTTGGATCCAGTGTCTAATTTATCCCCTATCTTTTGCAACTAGCTCTGTGTGTACTATAAAATAAAGGCTAAAGATAAGAATGTAGATAATTTCTCCCCATTACTTAAGGTTTATTCTTAAAAAAAAATTAGTGTGTATTACAAAAAGTAACATCTACATTGTGCTTGCTATATGCCTGGCACTGTTCTAAGTGCTTAGTATATATTAACTAATTTAATCTTCACAGAAACCCAGTGAGTTGAATACTACTATTATCCTATTTTATAGATGGTGAATCATGCACAGAGAGGTTCAGTAACTTGCCTGATATTACACAGCAACAGAGGGGCAGATGCTACAATCCATCCCTGAACCACTTTGCCAAACTGCCTCTGAAAAACATTCACTCTCTAAACCAGAGTCCTTTCTTTTGGAAAGTTTTCCAGCCCTGACATGATTCCTAACCAGCCACACGATTTGGAACAAAGTTATTCAGTTTCTCTGTACTTTAATTTTATCAATTCTGAAATAGGAATAATGATAGTACCATCCTCATAGAATTAATACATGTAAAGCACTTAAAGTGGTTTCCAACACTAAGACCACCACACACACACACACACACACACAAACACACACACACGTTGAATAACTGAGAATTTATTGTATACTATGTAGTTAATTGAAGCCATACTGTCTCCTGCTGATGATTAATAGTGTCTGGATTCTGAAGAAGGATGGTATTGGCAGATTTTTTTGCCTTTTTATGAAGGATGGGACTGGGCTGTCACTTTCTCTGAAAATGAGAAGGAGGAGGTCAGAGGTGTTTGTGATAGCAACACAAAGGACCTTTACATGGCTTTAGAAAAGGTTGCAGTGTTAGGAGTCTGAGAATCTGCGCTTCCATTGGCTTACAGCACTCATCTTGACCTCTCCTCCCTCCTTGTAAAGGGGCAATGGAAAGGCACCAGGGAAGAAGGAAGAACACTTTAGAAAATCTTTCAGAAAATACAACCTTGAAAGGAAATTAAAAAGTCAGAATTCTGCACAATAAGAAAATTCTGTTCATTGAGCCTGTTGAACAGTTATCAACAATTCTTTAGAAGACTCTAGCACTTTACATGTGGAGCCAGTTGCTTTCTAATTGCTACAGCAGGCTGCCACTGGGAAGAACAAAGGAAATATTTAGCACATCGTAAATTCTTCTGCAGCCCTGTGGAGTGGCTGGAGTTCAGATTACACGTTTATAACTAGCATTTGAGAGCAATTTCTACTTCACTTTGTGAAAGTTTTGGGGAAGCTGTTCAGCACTGTTCCTCCTGTGATTCTGAAGGACAGACCAAGTGTTTAAATTCAACAGTCCAGTTCATCTGTTGGGGTCCAGTGAAGCTTGGAAAGATGTAACAGTGAAAAAACTCTTCCCTTCTAGAATTTGCTTTTTAATGGGAAGTAGATTTCTCAGTGGGTGGAAAAGTGTACCTCAGATACACTGGTGGGGTGCCCTGACAGCTCTGTATACTGGACAGTGGTCTTCACATAGGCCAAGACTGAGACAGTCTGAAAAATAGGCAGGACCTAAAAATAGATTCAATTCTCACTGCCAAGGAGAGCAAGCAAGAGAAAGGGAGTAAACATGTTTCATGTCACCAAAGGTGGATTGAAGAAGCTGCACCACATAACTAGGAAAGAAACCATCACAGTCCAGTATGAGCAACAAGAAACCACTGGGATATGAAAAGTCAGAGGTCAGCTAAGACGGCTCTCGAAGCTATCGTATTTATGGTACAGCTGATCAATGTGTAGATCTGAAGTCCCTTTGCCTTTGGAGAATATGGTTCGATTCTCTATACATTTTAATGGGCACATTTTCTCAGCAAATAAAAACATAGTTTGGAATGACTGGCTGATAGTTTATTATTTATGAGTCGTCTCTGGCCTTAGGTCGTTGTGCCGGGCATAGCCATAAGGACTACCTTGTAATTCTTCACCCAGATGATTGACAAAATATGGGAGGCCGTTTCTCCCCACCATAGTAAATGAATGTCTACCCCAGCACATGGTAGATCTTTCCAATGAATGAAAAATGGGCTGGTGGTGGCTACATTTCCCATCCTCCCCACAAAAGAACTGGTAATCTTACTAACTTGCCCAAATTTTTAATTGCATATTGGCTAATACTGGGGGAAATTTCCCAAATAAGGTAAAAAATAAAATAGATGAGCTTCCTACTTACTGAGACTAATTCCAAGGTAAAATCTATAAACTACAGAACAAATCTTGTTTAACTCTTTCAGGAGGAACATAAACTGTAAACTCAGCATCATCTCTCTGGCCAAATTTAGAACTGTAGCATTTTTTTGTTTGTTTGTTTTAAACATTAGTGAGAAGGGGATATGGTGTTAGTCTCCACTTTAGGTTTCGGTTTTGCTATATAAAGAGATAAACTGATTCAAATGAATAAAGCATGCATTTAGTTGTTCCATTTTTAATATGTTTACAGTTTCTCTTCCAACATCTTTCAAAATTTTATGCAATTATTGGCTATTTGGCATGAAAATTTTTCTATTATTTCATATATATATATATCCTGCACCTCCGTAAGAAAGAATCAACCTTTTTTGGTTACTCAGCAAATATTCTGAATATAATCTGGTTTTATAGTAAGATTTCTTTTTTTTTAACCTGCATGATAAAAAAAAGTGCTAAAGGCAAATGAAAAATGATTTTAAACCATTTAAATACCTGAATTGTCTTCGGTATCAATCTGATGCCCACAAGAACTACAGGAATTTATAGCATGTGCCCTATGTTGCTTGAAAACCAAACCGAAACTACCCTTACCTGTGTAAAGAAATGTATACTTCAGGGCTTCCCTGGTGGCGCAGTGGTTGAGAGTCCGCCTGCCGATGCTGGGAACACGGGTTCTTGCCCCGGTCCGGGAAGATCCCACATGCCGCGGAGCGGCTGGGCCCGTGAGCCGAGGCCGCTGAGCCTGCGCGTCCAGAGCTTGTGCTCCGCAACGGGAGAGGCCACAGCAGTGAGAGGCCTGGGTACCGAAAAAAAAAAAAAAAAAAAATGTCTTAAGGGCTTCCCTGGTGGAGCGGTGGAGCAGTGGTTGACAGTCCTCCTGCCGATGCAGGGGACACGGGTTCGTGACCCGGTCCAGAAGGACCCCACATGCCGCGGAGCGGCTGTGCCCGTGAGCCAAGGCCGCTCCTGGGCGTCCGGAGCTTGTGCTCCACAACGGGAGAGGCCACAACAGTGAGAGGCCCGCGTACCCCACCCGCAAAAAAAAAAAAGTCTTAAGGGCTTCCCTGGTGGCGCAGTGGTTGAGAGTCCGCCTGACGATGCTGGGAACACGGGTTCTTGCCCCGGTCCGGGAAGATCCCACATGCCGCGGAGAGGCTGGGCCCGTGAGCCATGGCCGCTGAGCCTGCGCGTCCGGAGCCTGTGCTCCGAAACAGGAGAGGCCACAGCAGTGAGAGGCCTGCGTACCGCTAAAAAAAAAAATGTCTTAAGGGCTTCCCTGGTGGCGCAGTGGTTGAGAATCCTCCTGCCGATGCAGGGTACACGGGTTCTTGCGCCGGTCCGGAAGGTTCCCACATGCCGCGGAGCGGCTGGGCCCGTGAGCTATGGCCGCTGAGCCTGCGCGTCTGGAGCCTGAGCTCCGCAACGGGAGAGGCCACAGCAGTGAGAAGCCCGCGTACCGCGAGGAAAAAAAAAAAGAAATGTATACTTCAAAATATTTTCAGTACTTGAAAAAATGTCTAGAAAACGGGTGAAATGTATAAAATGAGGAATATTAGCTAAAATCTTGTTAAGTAATATTATATTTGTGAATGTACACTGTCAGTTGATTTTCACAACAAATTAAAATCTTCACACAGTCAAAAGATGTTTAAGCTGCACCCAATGACTTGCTTATTTCAAGCAACATTTGATACAAACAAAATCCAATGCAACCAGTCCCTTGGATTTCAGTCTGATGGGATTTATTCTGCTATTCATAGATATAAACATTGGTCTAGCATAACCTATGTCTTTGGAAATTTTATTGAATAATTAAGTGCTATGTTTAACCACAGGTTCTTACCAACATTTTAGAAACTACACAAATTCAAGTATTTAAAAAACAAGTATAAGAAAAAACCCTAATAAACATAATTCTAAGAGGGAATCTTTTATTGTTGTGAAGCTTATTAAAGTTGAAGGTCTCATGTTTTAAGAAGAAGGAAAAAAGGAATTCTTTCTCTGCCGTGGAATAAATGGACTATCTCACCCATGAATAATGATTAACGTCCTTTCACTCAGAGAAAAGACTTGTAGGGGTTCACACCTGCAGCATTCATGAATTACAGGCCCCCTTCCCTTGAAAGAAACTTAATAATCACTATTCACAGGTGAAGTGTGCTTCAGCTGGATATAAAAAGTTGAGAGAAAACCAGTCAGCTTTGTTTCCAGTGCTGTGATTTTCCCAGCATTCCATCCCCTCCAGCCACTGCAAAAATACTCGAGCAGCTTTAGAGTTATCCAAAGGTGGTGGTGTAAATACCTTTTCTTCTCAGCTTAGTTCTGTGTTTATCAGAGATTCAGAGGTGGTTTTAAAGGTCAGAAAAACAAGCTGCCTGAAAACTTGGATTCAAACCCAAGTAATAAGGTCGGCATTTTTACAACTGGGCTCTTCCTGTTGCCATCCAGGTCTAAACTGACCATATTTCCTCATTCTGAGCCCCAACCTGACAAATCTGGCCATATAAATACAAATACAAATGTAAACATACATACCCATTTAACTAAAAGGATAAATACAAAGTATAAGTGTATAGATAAGCTTGAGTATAAATTTAAATATAAACAAATATAAATAAAAACATACACATAAATATGTCTTCCCAATTTGGTAGGAAGGTTTTTGATTATTTTCATTGCTGTTTTAATTCAAGGAAGATGGTTATGGCATCTTCTTTCTACTTAAAGACCACATGGCCCATATGCCATCTATGGCCTGTTCACATGTTTTCTTGGTTCACAGGGGGTTTTAAAAACTATTAAGCCATAATTTAAAAACTAAGATATTTTGCCTTAAAAGAAATCTAAATTTCTTAATTACTTGAAAAGTCTTCAGCTCTGACAACACTGCACTTACATTCCCTCATAGTAAGAACTGCCAGGGGCTGAGTTCTGGGTCTCTTGCAGGATGGCCTGGCATGGCCTCGTACATGACTCAAGTTCTCTTTCCTGCATGAACCTCCAGTGTATGATCCTAGAATAACCACGTTGTCATTCCTTCATAGCCCTCATCTCTCTCCATATGGTTATGTGCTTAGTAGTCAAACCAACCATAACTGGTTTTCATTCTGCCCCTGAAAGTGCTTAGACCTTTAGATGGAAAGTGGAGTTCAGCCGTGTATTCTCTGTCCTTGACTTTTAGACAAGCATTTTATGAAACGCTGGGGGTGGGAAGATAATACGGCAATTCTACCTTCAATATTAGATACAATTTAGTTGAAAACAAAGCGATACACATTAAACATAAATAAAACTCATGGGTGCAGTGATACAGATAGGAGAATGAGAGCTTGCAGACGAGGGTTACCTGACTTCAGCAAGCTGTGGATGGTGTGGCAGGGAATATGTTCAAATATGGGCAGAGCTATCTTCTCTCCTGGGCCTTGGAGATTACAGAGGAATTAGGAGCAGCCAAGGGTGGGTGGGGGACAGGATGGAGTGAGCCAAGGGTTGAGTCTTAGTCTTATTCTTGTTTTGTTTTGGCTTTATGTATGATAACCTACTCTTTGACTTCCAGTCAGGTAATGCTCTTATTAAAGAAAACAAAAAGAACTCAATATACAGGTATAGTTATATTTAAATTACGTATCAGCTATTTCACCGAAAGTTCTTTCTCCAGCTCTGAATTCAGCATTATACACACCTAACACTGAGAAGCTTTAATGAACATAGCTCAACCACAAACTTGACCGCTATAAACCATGTATATTCCAAACATATATTCATCTCTGCCTCAAAAATAATTTTCAGATTTGCCTCTATGAACAAATTTGGGGATATTTGATAACACACATGAGAATAAAAACATACTGACTGTTTAGTAAAATGGGAACCTACCCCACAAACACACACACACAAACACACACAAAGCAACCTTATGTGTTTCTTTGCCACTGTTATTAGCCACTGTTGAGATTCAGCAAAATGGACCTTAGACACTAAAAAGAAGGGGGACATTTTTTTCTTCAAGTGTTTAGAAATTAAGTTTTAATATTTGGTCATATCCAACATTTTGGTTTGAAGAGCCAAATGGTTCATTAGCATTTCAAATCTTAAAATTCTAATTAATTACATTTATGATTACAAAAAAGAAGAATGTGTGAAAAACAAGTCATAAAACATTCTAATTTAACTACAGGGCTCAGGATTGTTTCACAAATAATTCATTCGTAAAATGCAACTTTGGTTTCTAATTTAAAAGAAAAAAAAATTAAATTAAAAAAATGTGGAGTTCTTGTGGGGTTGGCATTGGTATCTATAAAAGGACAGTACTACTTTTCTCCCATAACAGAAATGTAGTTTGTAAAGAATGAAACATGCTAATGTTTGAGTATCAGGATTTGCTTTTAGGTAAAGCTATCCTTTATTTGAAAAGAATCAACAGCAAGTTATGAAGCAAAATAAAGTATTTAAGTCTCTTCCTACATATGCTCTTTTTCAGTGAAATAATGTCAGTCATCAGAAGGCATTTAAAGTGCAATCCATACCATAATAGTTAACCAGATAAGTTCGAGTTGGCAGTTCTTGCAGTGTGTTCGGCTTCCAACTGTATTACCAGTTCTAGTTTCTTTGTTAGTTGAAGTAGTAGGCCTGCTGGGTTTTTTCTTTCAAAAGCTTATAAAGTTCATAGTTAAGAGGCAGGTCTATGAAAACTTAAAAACAAAGGAGAAGATGAATTCAAAAGCAGCTGCTCATGCAGTTTGATTGTAGTATTTAGTCGTGATGTCTTCACAGCAGCTTCATACTTAAAAGATTCTGAAAGTTGATTGATTGTTCCCAAACTGCTACATAGTTTTATTTGATTAACCACGTATATTTTTGCCAATATGTCTGGCTACCTATTTAAAGTTAGTTCATTGCTGGCAGTATTACAAAAACAGATTTTAAGGATTGGAATCAGATTTGGCAGTAAAGGATTCGGTTCCAAACTCATAGGTGATCTTAAAATTTCATTTGACATAAAAAGAAAAAAAAACGCAGTCAAAAACAAAAGACTGTACTTTTGTTGAAAAAAGCTTTTTGGCTGCCAAACATGTTTATTTTTCCTATATATTTGCTCTATCACTGGTTCCTTTGAAGACAAATCTTCAAGTGATATTATTTTTAAAAAATTATATGCACACATACATTTAATCAAGATCTTTTTTAGATGTGAAGTTAAATCTTAGTTCTTTAAAGTAAAAAAAGGACATATTTTCAAAAGTTCATTGCAATAAAAGAATCTTTTGTCCTTCCTCTTGGCATTTTAAGGTTTTAACGAGTTGTTTATATATCTCAATGGCTTGAAAAGACAGATGTATTTTATGTAATCTTCCATGTAAGCTTTTTTCATTTCCCTTATAAATTACTTTTCCATATTTTAAAATGTAGTTATGTTTTCAGGGAAAAATGGCCAAAAAAATATGAGCCATTATTTGCTGGCCTCCACGAGCCTTTAGATAAATAGGTATAAATCACAGTAAGCAAAAAAATTCCATCCTAAAAATAAACCACAACTTTATTGCAGAAATATCTATTAAAAGTGTGTTGTCTCATTTTCATTTTACCTGAACATTAATGTATGAGTTTCATTTGAAAACTGTTTGCAACCCATGTTTTATATTCTAATTAATATAAAAGAAATCTGTTTCAGTTAAAGAAAGCAAACTTCTTAAAGATTCAACGATAAACTGCTTTTATATCCTGTGAATTAGGGTAGTAAATTACATGTAACACACTGAGGAAGAAAGTAAAGAATAAAGATGCCAACCCCTGAAATATATAATTGATTAATAATAATTTAAGTACACATGTCAGGTTGTGTGTGTAGTAAGTTCAGCCCACAGAAGCACAGACCTAACAAAATGGTTTCTTGCTTTTTAATCTCCATAAGACTTCCCTGCTGCTTTTAACTCTTATAGGTTTGAATACAAATCAAATGTAGACCTTACTTCATCTGGAGCTGGAGTCCAGAAGACAAACAGAAAACAAAACAACTTCTGAAATGGCTTAAACAGATTAACAAATGTGCACTTTGATGGATGATTAAAAAGCTCTCAAAATTAAGAAGGACACTGCTGAGTAGATGGCTCACCTTAATATTGCTATAGTGGTTAATGTGAGTCCTCTGGTTTATAAATACCTGATTGTAATTAAGTAATCCACTCCAGTTTTGCAGTTAAGATCCAGTAATTTCTGGTATTTGTGGGATACATTTTAAAAAAGCTATGTGAGAGCTCCCCCTATTGACTCACAATAATGCACAATGTACCCTGAAATACACTTCCAAACATCCATAATCAATAGAACATTTCAGAAGGTTAAGGGGTATTAAAAATAATCTAATTTCAATTTATAATTGTATACATAGAAACTAAGGCCTAATGACATTTACTGTCATGGAACAAATTTAGTGGCAGCGTTGGGATTAGAACCCAGGGCCTTTGTCTCTGAGTCCTGTTTTCTCTGCGCTATAGCATGACATCCAGCAGGTTATATAATTCAGAAGTGGGAAAGATATAGTAAGATCCTACTGATCTAACTCCAACTTTCTCTGGCCAAGGAGACCCAGAGAGGCTAAGGGACCTGTATAAATTGCACAGCTTTTTACTAACAGTCAAGAATGACTGGGTTAAAAGTGAAATCCCAGTTATATGTTCTATCTCACTACTATCTCTACTCAGACCCTGTGTTCTGTTTTGTTTGGGGCCCCAAATCTTTACATTCTTTCACCATTTAAAAATATGTTTTTCAAAAATATAAGAATTTGAAATTCTGGAAGACATGAAGACACTCATAGTCGCTAAATTAAGTATTCCTCACTGTTTGCTGATACATATTTTCTGTAAGTTAAGTACAGTATGTATATTAATAGGATTTTATATTTTCTTACATGCCTCCCACTCTTAGAATACTTATAGGGTTATGCATGCAATTGTGCAAAATGGTAAATTGCTCTTAAAATAAATCACAAAAGCATAAAGTATATTTATTTAATTTGCTTTTTGGTGAAAATATTGGTAATTAATTGGCCAGCATTGATATTACTGCTGTCATTTCTGTAATTCATCATGAGATATTGTTGATTTCATTTATGAAATGAATAGAGATTCCCCCTCCCACCCATACCTGAAGATATAGAGATAAATTTATAAATTAAACTAGTCTAACTCCTAGAGGACAAGCATGGCTTTCATACATCTATTTTTCCATCTATTGTCTTTTTTTTTTTTTTTTTTTTTTTTTTTTTGAACGAACCCGTGTCCCCTGCATCGGCAGGTAGACTCTCAACCATTGCGCCACCAGGGAAGACCCACATCTATTTTTATACATCTACTTGTTTTTCAAGCAACATGGTTGCAATAACACAGGGCTTTGAATGAAAGCTCTTGATTTGTCATTGTTTGTTACCCAGCTTCGATTGACATCTGCTCAGAGGTGCCACTACTGATCTGTTCACTCCAGTTGCAGTGTTTTTCAGAAGCCCACAACAACCCTAATGCCTTGTTCCAAACGTGACACTCTTTCAAAATGCCGAGGTCCTGTGTATGTTACTAAATTATCTTCCTTTATCCTATATGCATATCCTCTACTGTAGTTAATTGTAGCAGTGCATGTGAAAAGAAATCAAATGAAATATTTGTTGAATAAGATCCTGTGCTCTGTGATGAGAAGAATAAGATGCACGTTTTCAAATAATTTGGGACTAGAAGAGAATAATACTGTCTCCTTTAAAAGTTGACCCTAATCCATATATTCTTTATACATGTATGACTGAAAATGTAAAGTCAACAGAAATGGTGCTATTTGTTATTAAAATGAAATATGTGCGTGGCTTTTTTTTTCTGGAATCACCCATGTATTTTAAACTGTTCAGTCATCTGTTACCTTTCTGGATCCTCCCCTGACCACTTCCCCAACCCTGGCCAGACTCTTCACCCCACTAAGATAGAAACAGTATTATTAAAAGCTCAGTGCACAAAAAGAATATTTATACAATATATTTTATCAAGTTTGAGAATCAGATTATTGCATTCCAAGATGATACACTTAAAGCAGAAATCAGATAGCTAAGTGTCAGTTCCCATGTTTGATTTTACCTTAAATAAGTTAAATAATGATGGTTAAAAAGTGTTTTCATTGACCCTCCCATAGACACACAAGTATTTTTTAAAGATGCATGGAATAGCTTTCAAACTTTATGAGCATAATGGATGTAGTAATACATACCTTTGCCTTTTACAGATCTAACATCTCCTTTTTTTAAAGTTGGTTACTTGGTTAACTATCCATGTTCTGTCTTTTATTTACTTAAAAAACTTTTTCAGAATTACTAAATCTAGTGGTAAATCAGTTACTGGCTTCAATTCTGGTTTTCCAGAACTCTACGTGGAATTTAGAATTGGAAGATGAAAGTATGTCATATTAAGGTAACTTTGATGACAGGACTTTCAGAAAAAAAAACAAACAAACTAATGGATATTAGTACTTCCCAGCATTAGTACTTCCAACAATATGATAGGAATGAACAATCTCTTATATGATCTGGAGAGGCTGAGTTAGATGGCAGTTGGAGATGAAACAAAAGCAAGAAAAAGAAGGCAGGTGATGATAAGTAAAGGAGCTAAAAAAATAAATAGTGAAAGTGGACTTCAGTCAGGTATTTGAATAGTTATCTAGTCTCAATAGAAAGTTATCTAGCCTCCATAGGGAAAATTAATTGGCTTCATCTGTATTTCTTCCCTGTCGCTGTGGATATTCTGTGAGTGTGTGAAGGATTTGGTGAGGGGCACTTAGCACAGCCAGAATGATAAGAAGTTTAGCCACTGGCAAGTAAGAGCAGTAGAGCTCATGGTCACAAGGAGTCTTTGAAATAAATATTAACATCCACTGACGTCATCCCAGGCAGGGCCATCAGGGTCATGGGGTGAGCCCATATTTTGGCTGCAGACATTTCTGGTTACCAGCTGTTACACATGAAGCCAGTTCTTTACTTTCATTGAACTTCATTTCCTAATTCCAAAAATTTAGGATCACTGTGTTTAACTTGCAGGGTTGTTGTAAGAATTAAATGAGATAAGGTATGTGAAATGCTACCAGTAAATTATAATGATCCTTTTCAGATAAAATCAAACTAAGAATGAAACAAGAGAAGCTGAAGGGAGTGACTAAGGTAGTGTCCCAAAAGGTGTTTATTCCAAGAACACAATGATGGTTTACATTTAGATATCTTTTTCTAAAATACCTCAGAGTACTAAGTGTCAAAAGGGAAAGACTACATGATGGTTTTGATAAATTCTGAAAAACTCATTTGATAATATTTTACATTTATTTTGGATTAAAAAGATACTTTAGTGCAATTAAAATGTTTATACTTGTTGGTGAAACAAAGTGTGACCATACATTCAAGAATAAGGCAACATAGAAAACACAAAATAAAACTTTCCCCCTCTCAATATTATTCACAGATAGCTAATCTTATGTAACCTTTTAGGAAACAAATCTCAAAAATCATTTTTTATTTTCACAGATGATTTAAAAGTTAAAAGGATAACATATTATTAACTATGAATTTAAAAACTTAATTTATTAAGGTTTGATACAGATAGTAAGAAATATTTACCTAGACCATCCAGCCAAAATCATAAAAATCAAATGTCACAATATAGTTATTTCCATCTTTGAAGGTGGAAATCTATTTATAACTAACATTTAAGTAGCTTTTTGATGAAATAAAAAATCTAGTTAAAATGACCTTTAAGCTAGTAAGTAAAAGTAACTGCAAAGGGTACTTGATTATATCAGGTCTGTTCTACTGGCAAAATAGTTTTCTTATTGGAAATGAAAGAAATAAAACTCAGATTAAAAAAAGTTGATTGGGATTGACATATATACACTAATATGTATAAAATAGATAACTAATAAGAACCTGTTGTATAAAAAAACAAATAAAATAAACTTCAAAAATTCAAAAAAAAAGTTAACTCTACTACCTTACTCATTCAACTATCTCCCTATTCTTGGTCTTTGGGAAGTCTTTAAATTTCATTTCAGTAATCTTCAATAATTTTGGCTAGAGACAATTTTTTTCTTTCTTAAGCAAGAGTCCATTCTGATTAACGGTATAGAGTTGTCTATACAACTGTAATACACATGTAGTTGGAAATTCTAATATGTGAGGTTGGAAATTCTTCTCAGTCAGAGCTATCAGGCAGAGTGGCAGTGGAAATTATAATTTATACCCCGAAATAGGGAATGTTTTCTTTCTACCTGAAGGATTGAGAATAATGTCCTTTGAGGGTTTTGCAACCTCTATAGCTTTGAGTGGGTGTTAGGTTATTAACTGTTGGGATTTCCCACAGCACCACCACCCTTCACCAAACTGCTCACCACCTGCACATGGAAGTTTATACTGAAAGGTGAAAATTCTCAAAAACGGATGGGAAAATGAGTTGGTTTTCATGATAAGGCAATATGGTCTTTTAATTAAAGTTTGTGGGAATCAGAACATGCCATAGGTTTCATTCTGAGTTCTGGATACACTTCTGAAAGAGCAAATTCATAGTGGAACACGGGCAAAAATATTTACAGTAACGTAAATTTTAAACATGGAAAGAGTGAACCTTCAAAATTTTATCATTTAAGCAATGTAGCACAAGCAAAAACCTGATTTAGCAAACTTTTTACCTCTTGACATTATAATATAAAAGTGTCTTTAGATGTTTCTAAGAATAAATAGAGCCTTATTAAATTATTTGCATGGTTAGTTTCTGACAATATGTATATTAGATATCCTTTATGAAAAAATCATCCTTGTAAAAAATCCTAAAAATGTTGGATAAAACTTTTAAAAATCCATCTTTTTAAATGCTTAACTATTCTGGCAAGAAATGAAGGAGGCAGATTCATAGAGGCCAAAAAGAACAAACAAGCATAAATCTGGAGATCTATTACAGCACTAAATTGGACATCTGCCCAGGGGGACATCTGCCAGGACTTGGTGGCCCAAAGCTTTCTTTCAAAGGACCAAGTGGACTATAGGTAGTCAGGCTTATGGACTAATCAAGTTGGGAAATTTAACTATAGACACCCTCATGATGCCAGAACCTTCAAAATACAACATCTTTGGTAAAGAATGAACTAGAAAAAGTACACCCCAAAAGGAAAAACTAAAAAATTTGGCTGTAGATAGGGAAAAAAAAAAAATCCTTTCCCGAGATTTGTAACCACAAGCAAGGCATTACTCAGATTCTGGGCCAGAATTCATTCTATTTGTGTGGTCTAAAAACCCCAAGATGAAAATTTCGTTTAAATTGATCCTGGGTTGCTAGTGCCTCTAGCCACCTGGCAGAAGCAAACATTTATCTTCTGTAGGGGAATACATGTTAAATCAGGGCCACAAAAAATATCCCTATAAAGTATTACATATATAAGGTCTCAATTTAAAAATTATAAAATACACAGAGACCACAGATTTACTTGTAATAAAATATGAATGCTTAGTGTATTGGGGGGAAAAAAAGCTAGAAAAAGTATGACAAAGGAATAACATACTATCTCAACTGTAAAGGGATTTAAAAAATAAAAACAACAACCAATAGAATCTCTATAAATGAAAAATAAAGTTAATTATTATGAGAACTCAATGGATAGACTAAACAAAAGATTTGACACATCTGAAGAGTGATGTAGTAGATTGGAAGATGTATAAGAAATTATCCAGTTTTCAGAACAGAGAGATACAGAGATAAGACATAGTAAAAATGGATTAAGAAATATGTTAGACAGAGTAAGAAAATGAAAACTATTTTGAATTCTAGAATGAGAGAGTAGAGAAAATGTGGAAAAGGCAGTGTGTGAAGAAGTAAAGTCAAGAAATTTCCATAATTGATGAAAAAAATTTCAGATTGAGACAATTCAATGAATCTCAAGCAACATACATAAAAAGGAATCCACACTTGGACAAATTGTAAAAACAGAACTTCAAGACAAAAAGAACTGAAGAGAAAAATTACTTATGAAGAAATGAAAACTAGACTGATATCTCAGTAGAAAGAAAAGTATCTGGAAGATAGCATGATAGAGCTTTAAAGTCCTGAGAGAATTACCTGCAAACCTAGAACTTTATGAAAGTCTATAAAACTATTTTACACCAAAACTAAGGAAGTTTACTACTAACCGACCTTCTCTAGAGGAACATCTGAAGAACAAACTTCAAGAACAAATACGTTCCCAAAAGAAATGTCGGAGGTGAAATAGGAATGTAGAGCAAAGAAAATGATAAATGTGAGGGTGATCTATACAGATCTATACAGGTGATCTATACATTGATAAAATGATAATTGTCCAATTTATGAGGTTAGAAAAACAGCAGAACTAAAAAAATAAATAAGAATAATATAATGGGGAAAAGGGTGTTTAGAATGTATTCAAAATGTCTAGAATTGCTTGAGAGAAGTAAATGAATTGATTAAATCTGGACTTTATTAAGGCAACTATTAATTTTAAAATTTCTGGACTAATAGAACAGAAATAGGGTATAGAACTTCTAAACTACTAAATAGAAGACACATACATGCAAGCATGTATAAATACATCAATAAATAAATTGGATAAGACACAAATTAGTGAAATTAGAAACTAAAAAAGTGTTTAACTTGTGGCACAGATTTAAAAGATTAGAGATTATTATGCCAAAAATTTGAAAACTTAATTAAAATTTCTAGGAAAATATAACTACCTTAAACTATTTTTAAAAATCTGAAGAGTCCTATTATATTAGGAAATTGATGTCACTTAAAATCTTTCCATAAAAAAACTAATAAAACTGGATGAATTTAATCATGAGTTCTATCAAATATTCAAGAAAGAGGTAATTCCTATTTTCACCAACTTTCCAGAGACCAAATAAATGACAAAACTCTTTAACTTGTTTTGTTAGGAATTACCTTTATTCAGAAAGAGAAGTTTGAGAAAAATATAGGACATTCTTATTCATGAACATAGAGGGAAAAATAAAAACAAAATATTAGCATGTAAAGTTTGCAATGCATACAAAGATTCTATATCATGACCATTTGGATTTATCTCAGGAAAACAATATTAATAAGTTAGAAAATGATTTAATGCAATTCACAACTTTACTAGATCCAAAGGCAAACATATGCTTCTCTCATATTCAGAAACAACATTCAACAAAATTTAATATTTATTCATACTTTAAAACAAAAGATAAAAATTTCTTGGCAAACTTCCTCAAACTGATAAATATAATTATCTAAAAATATCCTATAGTAAACCTCATTAATCATGAAGTGTTAAACATTCTCTTTAAAATCAGGAACAAAATAAGAATGCCTGTTATGATAACTTTTATTCAATATTGAGTTGTAAAACCTCACAAATATAATAAGGTGAGAAAAATAAATTAAATACCAAAGATTGGAAAATACGTAATAAAATGTCACTATTCTCATAAAGTATGATCATTTACCTAGAAAACCCTAAATAGTTTATAGGTATATTAACAGAACTAGTAATATTTTTAGCTCTTTTGCTGATGTAAGATCAGTAATCATGTCTGTACACAAGCAACAAAATAGACAATAAAGTTTTATAGACCATATTATTTACAATAATCTATAAGGTACCTAGAAGTAAATCTAACAAAATATATATAAGACCATTATGGAGAAAATTATAAGTTTTAATGTAAAATATTAAAGAAAAAGTTAACAGAGAGATGACCATATTTATGGGAAGAAAGACTCAATATTTGGAAGATATCAGTTCTCCCCAAATAATCACGATATTTAACTTAATTCCAATTAAAATCTCAAGTTGAATTTTAAAAATATATGGAAAAGCAAAAGGCAAGAACAGTCAAGATTATCCTCAAGAACTAACAGATATCATGACTTATAATGAAGCAACTATAATTTAGTAAGTGTGATAAGGTACAAGAATAAACAAACAGCCAAATGGCACAGAACAAAGATCTCAATGGGCTTATGCATACCTGGGAGCATGATATATGACCGAGGTTGGAGGACAGATCATGGGGGAAAGGGTTCAACAAACAAAGCAAGTCCAGTTGGCTATCCACATGTTAACAAAAAAAAAATCCCAAATTATGTCTTAAATAAAAACAAATTCTAAATGAATAATGAACATATGTGAAAGACAAAGCTTTTCAGAATTTTAGAAGACAATGTTAGTGAATATCTTTGTAACTTTGACACAGGAAATAATTCCTTAAATAAGACACATAAGGCACAAAGTAAAAAGGAAAGGACTTACAAATTCGACAATATTAAAACTGAGAACTCTATTATCAAAAGACACTATACAGCAAGTGGAAAGATATGCCACAAATTGGTAGAAAATATTTGCATAAACTGGCAGAAAGTATCTTCCTTTGCCAAAAGATTAGTATGCAAAATATGTAAAGAATTCCTACAAGTTGATTTTTAAAGAGGCAAATAACCAAGAAAAGGGGAAAGACTTGAATAGACATTTTATTGGAAAAGAAACTCAGAAGATAAACAGGAAAAGACGCTCATTTCATTAGTACTCAGGAAATCAGGTTGAGATATCATTTTACACCACTAGAATGGCAAAGCATTAAAATGTCTGACAGTCAAGGGTTAGTGAAGCAATGACAACACATAAACTGCTAATGGGAAAATAAATGCAACAGCTTTGGAAACAGTTTGGCATTTTCTAACAGAATTTAAAAGGTGCATAATCGGGACCTCCCTGGTGGCCCAGTGGTTAAGAAGCCACCTGCCAATGCAGGGGACACGGGTTCAAGCCCTGGTCCGGGAAGATCTCACATGCCGCAGAGCAACTAAGCCCATGAGCCACAACTACCGAGCCTGCACTCTGGAGCCCACGAGACACAACTACCGAGCTCGCGTGCCCACAGCTACTGAAGCTCACTCACCTGGAGCCCATGCTCCACAACAAGAGAAGCCACCGCAATGAGAAGCCCGTGCGCTGCAACTAAGAGTAGCCCCCACTCACCGCAACTAGAGAAAGCTCGTAAGCAGCAACAAAGACCAAACGCAGCCAAAAATAAAAATAAATAAACTAAAAAAAAGAAAAGGTGCATACTCTGGGAGCATTTCCACTCCCAGATAAATACTTTCACATATACACAGAAATCATGTTCACAAAATTCTTATCAACATTGTTGATAAGTTGTAAAAAACTGAAAACCAAGCCAGTTCTATTTAAAGGAAGATGAAATAAATATATAAAACACCAGGCGACATTTTTTGGCGGGAAGATGCATACATATGTGGTAAAACAAAGAAAAGAGTAACACAAGAGTGATCATTTTAAAATTCAGGAGAATAACAATGAAATCTTTTAGGGGTGCGCATGGGACTTCCAAGTGTTGGTAATACTTCACTTCATAAGAAGGGTGGCAGATTTTAACATGCCCATATGCTTCATATATAATTTTCTCGTGTAAAAATTTTGTAACATATTTTTGAAAAAGTTTCTGAGCATTTGTTGGGTTTCACAAAGAGTAGAAACACATTCTTTCCAAAAGCAATTGTGAGTTTGGTGTTAACGTAGATGGCTAAGTAAATACTTTCAAAAGTAACCTATCTGGCATTGTAAAGTAGAGTCAAT
Organism: Neophocaena asiaeorientalis asiaeorientalis; assembly: GCF_003031525.2. NCBI lineage: Eukaryota > Metazoa > Chordata > Mammalia > Artiodactyla > Phocoenidae > Neophocaena > Neophocaena asiaeorientalis. Next base: position 4,077,148 of record NW_020174698.1, read on the forward strand.
CCTATTTTATGAATGTTTATAATTCTAAAAGAATTATACTCTTCATTTTTTGTTAAAGTATTAGTGAGTAGAGTATATTGCCCTACTCCTTAAAAAAAATCAAATAAAACCACAAATGTCATTGTGTATGTACTACTGAGATTTGGAAGAGGTCAGTGCAGCATTTTAATGATGGATATTGTCTGATTATTAACATAAAGTCTCTAATCAGACATTGCATCTGGCCTCCGAAGACAGATGTTTGGATTGTCCCATTCATATGATATTTTAAGTATTGATTTCCTATTTCAACAGATATTTCTTTTACAGAAATTTTGTACATAAGACATGGAAACGGCATTGCCATAAGGAAATGTTTCTACTGCTATTACTCTGAAATTCTGATGCAGAGGATTTCTTTTTTTTTTTTTTGTACTGCAAGAATAATGTCATGAAGTAATTGGTTTTCACTTACACACAATGAAATATCAGTATAACGTTATTGTTTAATCAAGTAGGTAGAAAGCTGATAGCTCTTATTCAAGCTTAAACAAGGACTGTCAGTCAATACACTAAGCTGGTTTTGCTGTTAACATAGACAAAGAGGGAAAATGTGCCTGGTGCACAGGATCTCCACTAAACTAAAACACATTTAGCGAAAAAAGGATTAAGGATTTAAAAACTCGGAATTCATCTTGAAGTAGGACCAGACTCCTTACACTGGCATTCCGTTTGTGACTTGGAAAACAAAATGCCTTGTGATAAGTAATCAGATACATCATTATACACCTGTTAGAACAAAAAGTACTGTAGGCTGACTGTCATAAAGAGTAGGAAGTAGGGACTGGATGCCTCAAGAGATTGAGTAATAATAAAGAAAAAGGCATCCTTTCAACTCAGAGGACAGTAGCTGATTTTGTTCCAGACAATGCTGGGAGATGCTGGAACTGGGACTCATTCATACCCGATGACTAACAAGGACCTTATACAGAACATCGGATGGTATCGGTATCAGTTTAGAATCTGAGGGAAAGCTGTCTGCATGGTCAAAGTTGGTATGAAGTATCATGATACATTGTGGGCAGCCTCAGCTCAGAATTTTTTATTATCTCCAAAACCAGAATGTAAACCAGATCTTAATTTTGTTCCAGCCCAAAGAAAAACGCATTATGGATTTTATCTCTCCCTACTTAGTGGTTGTCAGATCTACCAAATAAAAATAAAGGAAGTCCAGTTAAATTTGTATTTCAGATGAACAATGAATATGTTTTTAGTGTAAGTATTTCCCTGATACATTGGGGGACATACTGACACTAAAAAATTATTTATTTTTATTCTAGCATCCTGTATTTTAGCTGGCAACACTTACTCCATATTCTCTCCAAAGTTCTAAGTTTTTTGGTGATAGTTTGTCTATGATGAATTTTAAAAGCAATATGGAGTGATGACTCTGTATTTATCTTGAACCTGAGAGAGTAATTCGAAACATCCAGAAGAGTTAGATCATGTAGGTTTCTTTGTTACAGATCTGGTCTGTTCATGTCAAGAGTAAATGAAGTCTCTAGGTTAGCCAACATGGGGGGATCTTTGGCTGTCTGCCTGGTGGTGCTTCATTGATTCTTCTTGGCTTGATTTGCAGAAGAATAAAGGATTAAGCAAGAATGGTGAAAGGCAATAGCCTTTGCAAGGTACTTAGATTCTCTTTTACACAGTATGACTAAAAGCAGCTGGCCTGCCTGAAAAAGACACTCTTTTTTCAGAGAAAGCCAACATCAAGAGGTAAATGCCAGGTGTTTAAGCTACAGGTTGAAAAACTATGTCCCCTGAGAATTTTTGTGCCATTTCAAATCACCCTCAACACATAGTATAATTTAAAAAAATGTTATTTAAATTGTCCTTATATCTCAAAAAAAGCAATAAATAATACTTGCCACAATCATTCTGCCTATAAGTATTGACACGTGTTAAAAATTTTAAGAAAAAGACATAAATGTATAACACATTGTGCTGGCCCCTTCCATATCCATTGTATCAGTGTTATAACAGAGTTATAATAATTTGATGGAAGAAGCATAGTGGGGATAGTCAGTGGCAGTATAATATAGTAGAAGGATTGTAAACTCTGTAATTAGACCGGCACACCACACTGACTTTGAATTCCCTGAGGAGATGGCCTTGCTCTCTCATACAGCTGTATATTCTTCCTAATCTTTTAAGTATGCAACAAGAAGCCTTGGAATATTTCTCTCTACTTATATCACCCCATGTGTGGGATAGAATCCAAGCACCCGCAGTGCTTCTTCTGTGGTGCAAGCTCTCTGCCCACTTTGGGCACTCCCAGAAAGTTTCTCAGACTTTACTCCAGATCACATCAGTTCTTCAAATGTCTTCTTCAGTGATGTGTCCTCTCAGCAGGCCCTTTGGCCTGCAGAGCTCATGGCAGCCACCCTGGGAAGTAGGGGTTTATAGGTGGGCATTAAGGTGCACCTTTGCAAGCATCTTTGCTACAAAAAAGACAATGCTAACCGAGAATAAGGAAACCCAGAAAGCACACACATTTTATTTCATCTCTTGTCAAGACCAATGCATGAAATTAAGGACCATCTGGGGATTACAGCTATAGAATAAGGAGTAACACCAGAACCAAAGTGAAGAGGTGGGAATCTGTTCACCTAAATAAATGCTTCAACCGTAAGAAAATAATTTTCTAGATTTAACTCTAGCTAGTAGCCATTTTTTCATTGACAACAATTTTGCCTAATTTTGGCTTCTCAAAATGGTACTCTCTGAAGTATGATAATATTCGCAAGTAAGGATGCTCATAATAGAATTCAATCTAATGAGCGAAGAAAAACACATTACCTCTTTCAGGCAGTTCTCTGGGTTCAAAGCAAACATTCCATGTCCAATTAACAATACCCTGGCCTGATTAATCCTCCTTTCTCTTTTTAATTCTTCTTTGGCTGGCAATGTTAAACCGACTCCCTCCCCACAAAAAAAAAAAAAGCTGCTGAATTTTCCTAAAAGAAACTCAACCCAGTCATTGTTCCTTAGCTCTTTATTTACTAAAAACACACACAATGACATGTATCCTTATACGTTTGTCACTGTGGCACTTCTACCATAGAGACTGATTTATAAAGAAGTAAAAGCCAGATTATTTGTAGGGTGACTCTAGGGACACTCTAAAGCATGAGCAATATGATATGAACAGGAATACCAATGCTATGGATTCATTTAATGTCACCGCTTGTAATACTGTTTTTATTTATTTATTTATGTAGGCCACGTCAGCGGCGTACATGATCTTACTTTCCCAAGTAGGGATTGAACCCATGTCCCCTCCAGTGGAAGCGTGGAATCCTAACCACAGGACTGCCACGGAATTCCCACCACTTGTAATACTGTTATAAAACTTACCTAAGCCCAAATCTTCTTTATGAAGTCTTTGACTTAATTGAATAGTCACTCTCTTGTGACATTGTAGTACTTGCCACCCTCCAGGGAAGCTCCATGTTTCTCTGTCCCACTAAGATCAGTTGAGTTATACTCGAAGCATGGCCACTGCCATTTTTTACATCTCATCATAGCCTTGCCATTGATCTATGCTGCTCTTTAAGTATGACTGACTCCTTCAATTCATTATGCCCACTATGGTGTATATTGTTACTACAGTGGCTCCAAGCCTGACTGCATAATCAAAATCTCTGATGTTAGCTCCTAGGAATCTATATTATTGAAAAGCACCCACCCCAGGGGATTCTGAGGCAGCCAGTTCATTGACTAGTATTTGTGGACTTTATAAGATTAGCCTGGGCTTTTAAAATTTCTCCTTAACTTCACTGTCAAATACCCCAATACTACCAAAATTCCCATCTTGACTTTTCACAGTTCAAAGTAACTAACTTGTTACTGTCTGCTTTTGCAAATCCAGTTCCAAGCCTCGGGATATTGGAGAAACATGAACAATGAGAAGATACGGTTTTCTACCAATGTTTAATGTCCAGCTTCAAACTGGGCTTTACTGAAGATTTATTTTATTCACTACTGATTGATTGTCCTGTTGGACTAATGGCAGCCCATCTAGACCTTCTCTCTCCTCACGTCCCAATACTCTCTTGCCTTTACTATCATGCTCAGCGGATGCCCTTGGACCTTATTCAATAAGAAGTTTAGAAATGCCAGATTTTAGCTTCTGAATGGGCTGTTACCTAACGTCTTAAGCATCGCTCCTATTTTATAAAGATGTGCCCTGGATTTTTTGAATAAAGGTAATTTCTAAAAAAACAAGTTAAAGAGTTTTGTCATTTATTTGGTCTCTGGAAAGTTGGTGAAAATAGGAATTACCCCTTTCTCGAATATTTGCTAGAACTCATGATTAGATTCATCCAGTTTTATTAGTTTTTTTATGGAAAGATTTTAAGTGACATCAATTTCCTAATATAATAGGACTCTTCAGATTTTTAAAAATAGTTTAAGGTAGTTATATTTTCCTAGAAATTTTAATTAAGTTTTCAAATTTATTGGCATAATAATCTCTAATCTTTTTAATCTGTGCCACAAGTTAAATACTTTTTAGTTTCTAATTTCACTAATTTGTGTCTTATCCAATTTATTTATTGATGTATTTATACATGCTTGCATGTATAAATGTAGGTCTTCTCTATGGCACATGTGCCCTGGAAACCCTTCCTTTTTGATTCCCAAGCTCCTATAATGGGCCCTTTCTCTCTAAAATTGTCTATGTCTCCATTTTCTCTGACTTATGTGTTGAAACTCAGCACTCCTGCAACAGAATGTCAAGGTCTTACCAAGGCAAGCCCAACCTTTTTTTTTTGCGGTACGCGGGCCTCTCACTGCTGCGGCCTCTCCCGTTGCGGAGCACAGGCTCCGGACGCGCAGGCTCAGCGGCCGTGGCTCACAGGCCCAGCCGCTCCGCGGCATGTGGGATCTTCCCAGACCGGGGCACGAACCCATGTGCCCTGCATCGGCAGGCGTACTCTCAACCACTGCGCCACCAGGGAAGCCCAAGCCCATCCTTTAAGACACAGTAAATGACTCATTCCTGATCACTCCCACAGTAGCTGATTGTTATCATCTTTTAAACTCTTTCAAGCCTAAACTATGTTAAACAGTTTAATGTTTAATTATTCACTACCAAGTGTTACCTCTCATTTGTGTAAGTCTTACTTCTACATCTAGATTTTAAGTGACTTATGGAAAATAAGTGCATATAAGATTCTGTGGAACTGCATCACAAATGAAGACTTCAATACTATCTTGAAGATTAATTATTGGAGATAATGAAAAGAAAGCCTGGTGGTGGAATTTTAGGAGAAGAGGGCTCAGACTGTGAAACCCAAGTTCTAGTCCTATCTCTGCTGTAAACTAGATATGGAATCCTGGAGAAATCATTGATCTTATTGCAGCCTTGGTTTCTTTATCTGTGAAAAAGCGGTTGAAAACATATGATTTCTAATGGCTCAGTCAATCGTAAAGTCCACCCTCTGGGGACACTCCAGCTACCCTAGGAACATGTTGAAGCAAAGTATTTATTTCACCTGTTTTCTCTGCCTGGAACATTGCTCTTCCAGATGTCCACTTCATTCACTCACTCACTTCCTCCAAGTGTCTGCCTACTTTTCACCTGCTCAACGAGGTTACCCTGCTCACCCTATGGAAGCCTCCAATCCATCCTTATTCTTCACCCTTTCCTGTGCCACAGCACTCCTGGAACCCTTTATGCTGTTGGACATTTCAATTTTTTTCATAGCCTTTATCACCTTCTGACATACATGTAATTTTAGATTTATTATGTTCTGTTGTCCGTCTCTCCCCATGTAAGCCTCAGAGGCCACGAGCTTGGTCTGGTGTCTCCACTGATGTTTCTCAGGCACATAGAAGTACCTGGCAGTTGCTGCCCAACAAATATTTGCTGAATGAATGGATCCATTTATAATGGGAACAACATTTTCTAAATTAGAGCTTTGGAATCAAACTTCCCTATAACCTAAAACCATAAACGTCATCATTTTGACTTTTTCTATTAAAATTGATAAATAAAAGCATGAAGGCAGGAATGGGGTATAATTCTAATAATAATATACCACATTAATAAAGTATTTCTTTAAAATGGGTCAGAAGAAATTTTTCTCAATGTTTCCCTGGCATGATCCACATAGAGTAAAACTGTACCTCTTCATGATCATTGGGAAATGAAACATCTGAGTTATAGATTTCAATTTTTTTTCTTGAAATATATATAAAATGTGGTACCACATATTCATGAAACTCTATAATCCTAAATATTAATGATTTCTCTTCGATGAATACATTTTATAACAACTCAGTCTTCTGAATAGCAAGTAATTCTCTTGCTATTACTATAAAAGAAGATGGAGGAAATATACAAATTTAAGATAAATGTGTATTGTCCAAGTACCTACTGTAAAAGTTATATTTGGGACTGTTCTAAAATTCTTCTTATGATTTGCTTGTTTCTCCTAAGAATGTTTTAAAGAAAATGAATGGAATTGATTGAGGATTACAATCTGATAAAGATTTAGTCAAGACTTTATTGTAGAATAAATTTTATTTTTGTCTTTCTATCACTATTCTACTTATTTTAAAGTTTCGTCTTTCCCTTCATCAGTGTCCAGTTTTGTGGTTTATTTTAGCATCTTGTCACCTCATCATCCTCCCAAGACTAAGAAAAACAGAAGATGAAACAATGTAAAAATTGGTGCTCTAGATTCCAGGGGAGAATTGAAAAGTTTGGCCTGGGACTTCCCTGGCAGTCCAATGGTTAGGACTCCATGCTTTCACTGCTGAGGGCCCAGGTTCAGTTCCTGGTTGTGGAACTAAGATCCTGCAAGCCGTGGGGTGTACCAAAAAAGAAAAAAAATGTGTGGCCAAAAGGTGGACACTGAGGGGGACCAATGTGCCTGAGGCCACAGCGATGGGCAAAAGCAGGTAGCAGCAGTGGCCAGCCACTTAGATAAACCAGGACATGAGAAGTCCTGTCCTTGGAGGTTGTAGGGAAATGGGATTACTTCCCAGTTCTCCTGGGAATATAGTTTATACTGTGATCCTCCAGAAGAATCCATTCTCCCTCATTGTTGACCAAGAGGGACAAATCTCATTACGATACAACTATGGACGGTTGTACACCCACAACACTCTAAAGACTTGAGTGGTTCCAGGGTGACTCCCAGGTGTTTAGGGACCAAGGAGACCATGTTTGTGTGTTCGTTCCTCTGCACACATTATCTTTTGACTCAGTCATTTTGTAGTTAATTTTACTGAGAATGACATTGAGATTTTGGTCCCTTTACAGGAACATTGTCAGTTGAGACCCAGCATTATAGCTAGGAGGTATTCATCATGCTGTTAGAAAAGCTCCCCTCTGCCATCTTCCCTCCAACAGTGATTCACTTATTGTTTTAAATAATTTCTGATCATGAATGTGAACATTTTCTAATACTCTTAGGCCCTGCTGGAACTCTGAACACTTGTGGAGAATTTATCAGTATGCAAACATCCTATCTTGGGTGCGTTGGTATAGGCCAAGTACATACATGTGTCAGAACTTATCTTACTGTGTGTTGCTATCTATTGATGTATCTATCAATTCTATTAGATCTGAGCTCCATAGGGGCACATGGCTTATTATATTTCCATCCACTGTGTGCTTAAACTATGGCAGAACTTTAATATTTATTGGGTGGAAGTATCAATGAATTAATTTTAAACACACTGTTTACTTAGATATAAAATCCCTTGTAATTCAGTTTCTAGCTTGCTTGTGTTTTAAAATCTACCTGAAAATCAAGAATCTCTTCACAGTTGTCAAGCATAATGTAGTATTAGAATGCATACAAAATTAATATAAGGTACTTAAAAATGAGAAAAAAACCATGGAAATTGGAAAATAGTTTGTTGTAGAATAATTCTTAGTTGTATTCATGATCTAAATTCTTTATAACTCAAACTAAAACTAAATAAATACAGATATAATATGCACTTGGAGGTTTATTTCATATAAAATGTAAAGTGTCATATGAACCTATTGGGTTAGCCAAAAGTTTCATTCGTTTTTTTCCCTTAAGATTGCTCTAGTAGCACTTAGTTGTCTCTAACTTCATTTGAAACAATTTTGTTAGATTGTATGTGACAGCTGTCATGTCAGTGTGCATTTAAAACAAGACTTATCAAAATTGGTGATTTTTTGCGTAGCCATTTTAATATTGAAGATGGAAGAAAAGAAAGCAACGTTTTCGGCCTATTATGCTTTATTATTTCAGGAAAGGTAATAACACAACCGAAAAGCAAAGAAAGATTTGTGCAGTGTACAGAGAAGGTGCTGTGACTGATAGAATGTGTCAAAAGTGGTATGTGAAGTTTCTTGCTGGAGATTTCTTGCTGGACGATGCTCCATGGTCGGGTAGACAAGTTGAAGTTGATAGTGGTCAAATCGAGACATTAATTGAGAACAATCAACGTTATACCACACGGGAGACAGCTGACATACTCAAAATATCCAAATCAAGCATTGAAAATCATTTGCACCAGCTTGGTTATGTTCATCACTTTGGTGTTTGGGTTCCACGTAAGTTAAGTGAAAAAAACCTTCTTGACTGTATTTCCGCATGCGATTCTTTACTTAAACGTAATGAAAACGTTCCATTTTTAAAACAAATTGTGACGGGTGATGAAAAGTGGATACTGTACAATAATGTGGAACAGAAGAGATCATGGGGTAAGTGAGATGGACCACTACCAACCACACCAAAGGCTGGTCTTCATCCAAAGAAGGTGATGTTGTGTATATGGTCGGATTGGAAGGGAGTCCTCTATTATGAGCTCCTTCTGGAAAACCAAGCAATTAATTCCAACAAGTACTGCTCCCAATTAGACCAACTGAAAGCAGCACTCGACGAAAAGTGTCCAGATTTAGTCAACAGAAAACGCATAATCTTCCATCAGGATAACGCAAGACAGCATGTTTCTTTGATGACCAGGCAAAAACTGTTACAGCTTGGCTGGGAAGTTCTGACTCATCTGCCATATTCATCAGACATTGCACCTTCGGATTTCCATTTATTTAGGTCTTTACAAAATTTTCTTAATGGAAAAAATTACAATTCCCTGGAAGACTGTAAAAGGTGCCTGGAACAGTTCTTTTCTCAAAAATGATAAAAAGTTTTGGGAAGATGGAATAATGAAGTTGTCTGAAAAATGGCAGAAGGCAGTGGAACAAAAGGGTAGTTTTTTAAAATATAACTGCATGCTAAATTGTGTTTGATATAATTACAAAAATCTTACAGACTCTATATGGATGCTGGATATATTTGCAAGAACAATTTGTCAAGTGAGGTAATTTGTTAGATTGAAGACAATGGCCATTGTAAGGGAAAATAAATTGGCAGATTATATATTGTAGTTCTATTTAGTCTTCAAATTCTCAGGCTAATAGTTTAATAAAAACTCTACCTTAATGATAATTGAGTCAATTAAACTGTATTTGAGTCTGTATATCTTAGATTTGTTGAATTCTTTGCAAGCCGACATTATACTTCTCTTAAATCAGGTTTTCAATTTCTTAAACTTATTCTTATATCCTTTCTTATTCATAGAAACTCATGTAAATATATAAAACTTTTTCTAAAGCGTGGAATCTGAAATGTCATGTTTCTTATTTATTATTATTCTTGTAAACTGAAGATTTTAGGTCACTAATGTACCAAAAGGCATGTTTCCAGCTATTGGATACCAGACATTTCCAAAATGACTCAGTGAGATTCTATATTTTAATAATTTTCTTTAATGGGTTTTTTGGCCATATCAATAGAACAATTTACCTTTGTGTTTCATAATTTTAGTATAACACCTATTCTAAATCTATGAAAAAAGTGGTATGGATTATAAATTTGTCTTTTTAAAATTTATTTTGGTATCATATATATAACTTATGAGAAAAACTTTAATTACCCCCACTAACATGCTAGAACCACTCAGAAATCTTTGTGTGTTTGTGAGCATGTGTGTGTGTATGGGTGTTTGTTCTTCAAATTATTATTGTGAAGAATGTTTCCAATCAACCTATCCAAAATACGAACTGAACCTCAAAATTATTTGGATTGATGTATATGGACAGAGGTTTATGTCCCTTTTTTTGGTAATGGCAGCAAACTGTCAGTGATAGATGAGCTGTAAAGTCCATGACTGATGTCTTCAGATGCTTACCCAGAGTGTGGTCTCTTCACTGCCTCCATGGTGTAGACATACAGCATTCTGCACAGAGATTTATCCAGAAAGACTATTTCCTATGTTTCTCCTCAGGAGGCTGTCTAATGGTCTCCTGAAATACTGATGAGATCTTTCTTACACAAGCTGGTTTATTCTCTAGATTAGCGGCTCTCTAACTGTGGCCACAAAATCTGGTAGGTGAAAACTATTGCAAAGAGAGTCTGTAAATATAGTTACTAATAAAGTCAAGCGTTGGTGATTGAATGAATAAACAATATGTTTTGCACATTTATGCAATGTCAGTTTCCCATATAAGGACCCAAGAGAGGGGGAGAATAGTTGGAGTATAGAGGATTTTTAGGACAGTGAAAAAACTCTATAAGATACTATAGTGATAGATGTATGTCATTATCCATTTGTCCAAACCCATAGATTGTACAGCGTCAAGAGTGAACCCTTGTGAAAACTAGCGACTTTGGGTAATAATTATGTGTCAATGTAGGCTCATTGATTGTAACAAATGCTGATAATGGGGAAGATGTTGATAATGGGAGAAGCTATCCACTTGTGGGGAAAGGAGGTATATGGCAAATCTCTGTACCTTTCTCTCAATTTTGCTAAAAATTTTTTTAAAAATAAAAAACTCAAGAGGCAGAGGAAGAATCCTGATGAACTCTGATCACTTTCGTGGCATTAAAGTGTACTTTACTATTTACTCATGCGTAGAAATATAGAGAATCAGTATTGTAGAGCTGGACCCCGAGCACTTCCCTCACAGCTGAGAGAAAATGTCAAGTACAAACAGGTTATTTGTTCTCCTTTTTTGCATTTGAAAATAAGACCTGAGTTGGGAGGCTCTGGGATAGCCTCTTGCTATTCTGCGGGGCTGTTTTGCATAGATTCATTAGCTATGGGAACAGCCAAGGTCCTCCAGAGAGAAAGGGGAAATGGGGCTCAGTGAGCCCGTTCAGTAAAAAAGGAGAATCCAAGTTTAAATCAGCCTGAAGGTTAATAGAGAAAAGAATTACATAAATGCATTCCTTTCCCCCAAGGCTAGGCTACTGTCAGCAGAAGATGATTGAGTTAGCAAAGGCATTTCCCCTTTTCTTCTAAAAACTTCAGCCTCGAGAATTCCACCCCTGCATACTGCTCCCTCTCGTCACTCACCCTGCCACCCCATCACACCCTTTAAAGAGAGCATCTAAGTCTGCCAACTGTGTGAACCTCCCCAGTGAACTATGACAGGTTTCTCATCACAAACACACAGCATGATAGGGGAAATTGTTGAAATTGCTTTAAATGGTTTAAAATAGCCATTCCATTGTATTGGTGGGGAAGGAAAATGGGAATTGCAAACAGACCAGTAATCATGCTCTGCTTGCATCTATAAAAACCGGTGCCGACAACTTATGCAGACTTTAGTTTTTATTGTTCCACTTTAATATTTTCAGAACAACTGCTCTGTATCTCTTATAGTTGGTGATCAATGCGAGGGGACCACAGAAGAAAGTATCCTTCTGAAGGAATGAATGACCACGCTATTATATATGTCAAATATTTGACTCTTGTTTAATGACCCAAGAATTTTATATAATATAGATTTATTTTATTACTATTCAATACTTAGTGAAAATGACATCATATATTTTAAAACTTTTAGATTTATTTCTGTAATGGGTTTTAGAAATTGTATGGGTGACTTTCTAATAAAGATCCCATTGTCCTACTACTAATTTTCGACCTTCTATCATTGGCTGGAACAGTGTTAGAACTTCTATTATATCCTTAATGTTCTATTTCATTATTACTTTTTGCTCCATTACTAATACTCACAAATAGGATTTTATCACATGCAAAAACCATCTGGTGTGCTCTAGACCGTGAGATCCAGGAGACTTGTGCTACCTGAAAAGGACTTGATTCATCTAGCATCGCTCATTTAAAATATTTTCTTTGGTTTGTCTGGTGCTTGTTTTAAATACATGAGTGCCCCAGGTTAAGATTTATTATGCCCGTTAGTATTGCTCTGTTGAACCTGTAGGATGCATTCTACCAAGTATCTACAATTTATGATGATAAGTTCAAAGTTTTATAATTATTGTAGTAATTTCCAACTCATTCACTTGTCATTTTTTATTTCCAGACCTTCCCACAGAAATTTTCAAAATTAAAAAGGCTCTTTTCCAACTTGCTCTTTGTTCAAAAGTTAATAATTTTAGCTTTGGTAAAGCAAAAGTCGGCCTTCAAATATATCAGCCATTTTTCCTATTTAGCATATTAAGGATGGGTTAACAAACCTCAAAGAGACTGGGAAAATGACAGAAACACTGGAATGGTTGATTTCTGGGGGTCATTTTTCCAGAATGTACTCTTTTGTACTAATATTTTAGATTCAAAGGATGAAAGTGTTAGAAGCTTTCATCTAAGATATTTTTGAAATCCCAGTTAAGAAGAGCTTGCTAGATCACATGGGGGAATGAAGCTCAGCCTTTCTATCCTGATTTATCCTCTCATGGAGTGAAAGTTACTGCAGTTAAGATGTGCTATCTGAGCAGCATTGCCATGCATAGCATCTGCATGGGTATCCTGGTCTTCTACCATTGCCTATGATGCCACCCCACTGGACCATTTTTACAGCCAGTACCATGACTTCACAGAGGTGGCCATGCACTGGTCTTTGGATTCAATAGAGCACTTTGTCTTGGTTTTTCAAAGATGTGTCTCTTCCTGACTAATGAAATTGTCTCTTGTTAAAAGAATTTAAAAGTTGTGATCAACTGACAATTAGAGTATGGCATAGATATTTTCGAGAAATTATTTGATTCTTACCATAGCAAATTACTAGGTTTCCAAAAAACCTCACGGTTTTCCTAAAATAGTTGTGTGTTCCACTGAAAACTTTCATGCAGGTGGTTTGTCTTTAAGTAATTCTAATGTCTATCTTTCAAACTTTCCTTACCAGTGATGTGCTTCCTCCAAATAAAACATTATTATATATCCCAACATATCAATAAAAAGACGAAGTGAAGTTTCTTATTAAAGTGGAGACAGGGATTCAGAGCCCCATCAGCTCAGCCCTTTTACTATTTGACATGGTTTCTGAGGCAGCTCCAAGGAGTCCTAAGGCTCTGAAAAGCAAAGCTTGAAAATCATTCTTCAAAGTCCTTATTCTCAGTCTGTTAGCTATAGATGTTGTGAATTGGATTAAGGCAGATACATTTTCATGTTAATCAACATCAAGTAGGGGAAGTAACATCTGCATTTTTCACTCTAGACCTACCCCAAAAATCTATCTAAATCCAAATCTCAAGCAAATTGCGTCACCTTGCAAAGCTTTAGTTTCCTCCTCTGAAAATCACGATTAACTGTCTGCCCTGCGCGAAGGTTGCTGAGATGAATGTAACAACATACGAAGACCCTCAATAAATATAGCCACCATTTCTTTCCTGCCTTTGGTAAGTAGGTTTTTCAAACAACTATTTTGTAGATCACCTATAAAACTCTTGCTATTACATACACTCACCACACTGCTTCTCACCACACCATGATATCTCATCTGAATCAAAGAACTATTGCTCTAATACAGCTTTTATAGTGGAACACTGGCCTCTTTTCACTGAAATGTCTAGAATAATGTTTACGGTCAGGTTTGGTATGTTGTCAACCTATTTATCATCTCCTGCATAGCTGTCCTCTTTTACAGCTGCCACCATCTTGTTTCCCATTTGGTGTTCTTACCCTATAAAGCAGGGTAGTGTCTCCAACAACCATTCAGATCCCTTTGACTAATGATGACCAAAAAGAATCAGAGATTACTTAAATACAACAAAGAGGAAATTTACTTAGACTTTAGAAATTTGTGAGGGGGCATCTTATAAGGATACAGTAAAATTGCTTATCGCTGCCGTCACAGTCTCCACAATATTTTGTAAATTGTGTTGCGCCTTTGTGGAATCTCAGCTATGCAGCCACAGAATCATCAAAAGGTCATCTCCAAGGTGCTGAAAAACCAGTAAAACTGCCCTTCTAGTTGAGTTAACGTTATTATTTACTTTGCTTAAGACATTGAAGAGACTAGTATGGTGAGAGGCCCAAAGAGAAGTACCCTGATACAAAAAGTCTTAAACCCCAATTCACAAAATCACTCATACACTCCCCTGAAACACCTTGCAGTATGATTTTAAGTGACTAAGTTCCTATTTAGTGCCTTTGAGCAGGAAATGAACCTGGAATAGTGGTCATCTGGTTTAGTTATCACACCTGGGAGTAAAATTGCATAGGAATTTTTTTTTTTTTTTTATTTTGCTGTACGCGGACCCCCCCACTGTCGTGGCCTCTCCCGTTGCGGGGCACAGGGTCCAGACGCGCAGGCCCAGCGGCCATGCTCACGGGCCCAGCCGCTCCGCGGCATGTGGGATCCTCCCAGACCGGGGCATGAACCCTTGTCCCCTGCATCGGCAGGCGGACGCCCAACCACTGCGCCACCAGGGAAGCCCTTGCATAGGATTTTAAGACACATACTCAATGTTGAGTACTGGTTCTTAGTCCACTTTGTCAGCCCGACAGAATTTTTTAGAAGTATTAGTAATATTTGTTTCAGCTTATTAACATGCAAAGAATGTTTACCTTCATTTCCATTTGAGAGTAAAATATATTCAGCCTTATCTTAGTTGAATGCTAGATGAAAGTACACAGTGTTTAGTGAGAGGTTACTGAAGAAAAACTTGACTGTCAAATCTGAGGGATTTTCAGAAAGTCACTTCTGAAACTTTTCTTCAGGTTCTGGCCCTAAGAATGAGTCCTCTGGCCACTCAGCTGAGCTTCCTCAATTATATTGTTTTTTTCGTTTTCTTGATTTTACAGTTAGTCCTTGTTTTCTTAGATGAGGTGAGAACTTCCTTCTGAGACTCTCAAAGCTTCCTCCCCAGACTCTGAACCATCTTGGTAATCTTTTTCAAGATTCTTTATTCTTTTTGGAATACTACAATGTTCTAGTTTCTTCCATTCATTTTCTCTAATTCGATTTTCTTTTCCCAAAGTCATACCTCTGATTATAGGTGGTGCAGCTCAGTTTCTATACTAAACCAGCATCTGTAACCAGCCTGGGCAACTGTCATCCCAAAGCCTGCTGCCCTCTGTCACTCTGTTTCTCTCTGGCCACACCTCACTTCTACCTACATTTGTTACTCTTGTTGGACCTTCCAATATGTTCTTATTTCTAGTCTGAAAGCCATCTAGATGACACATCTATATCATATCATGGGACACATCAGAAATTCAATAATTATTCACCCTTCAAGTTCTCAGTTTCATCACCTTCCCTTGATTCTTCCTGGTAATCAATTCAAGTACCATTCAGGAGGGTGGTCTTCTGAAAATTATAATAACAGTTTTATAGCACCAAGATATCACAAGCAGACAATGAAGAAAAACCACTGTAATTTCCCGCAAGGGAAAAGGAGAGTTTTTCCATTAAATTCTTACCATAAGCTGGCATTTCTGAAAATGTTCAAATATTTGAATAAAATTTTTTATGTTTTAACTTCTGGAAAGCAGTAAAGTCACCACAAGATTTATTACACTTTTTGTTCAATTTGGTAGTCTTGGACATGCGTGCCACACCTTCATGAGTTTTGTCTGTGATGTATATTCTGGTATAAAAATACTGTTTATAGATCCAGAGTTTGTTTTTACATAGGCTACCAAAATGTGTAAAACACCATGCAGGTATCAAATATTGTTATTACTAAAGCAAATATGATCAGACACTTCTTTCGTGGAACATAGCAGCAAAAGAAAAATTTCCTAAAGTCAAATACAGCTTGTCACTGATAGAATCTTCTAAGTTAATTAGTGATCTTTTATCTCTGAGCTTGAGTAACTTGAAGAATACATAAGCCTAAGTATTATATTTATGTTGATTTAGTGATCTTATGTCTCCAAGCTTGAGTAACTTGGAGAATACAGAGGTATATAGGCTTAGTGTTCGATTTATTTAGAGATGAACTCTAATTAGAAAGAATTTTCTTGAGTGGGTTTTCCATTTTCATTTTCGTATCTGTTATCAGCTGTGGTGACTGGCCAGAAAAAAAAAAAAAAAAAAACAATAATTAAACCAAGTTGTCCATACTGCCAGAGCTCAGTATTTTGTGTTTTGGGAGGAAGAGGTGAGGAATAAGAGTTGGAAATAAAAAAGCAGTGTTAGTTTCCTCAAGGGGAATTAAATTCAAACACAGTAGGACAAACTAATTGCTTAATTACTTGTTAACACTTTTGAACTCTTCTATAATGTGTCTATCATCATTCTAACTTGAATCTCATGTGTACTATTACCACCAGTCAGGGCATACTCCTGTAATTTGTTAGTCATCTTTTGAAAAAATTTCCTCTGTGTGAGACTATGTCTTTCCTCCTCACAAGACGGATTGTAGATATTTAAGGAGGCGTGTTTCTGAAAAAGGAAAAGATGTTATCTGTTGAATATAAATATGGGGTCTAAAGTATATTTTTAATGTAATAGAAATCTATTAGAGTTATTTGGTTATGTTTTCTAGGGGATCCGAAAGTTCCAGCTTTGTATCTAATAAAATTCAACAAATATCAAAGAAAAATAAAAGTTAGATCCTGAATAAAGTATGGTATGCTTAGGAAAATCTCTGTGGTCAATGATACACAGTAAGATGATGTATTATCAGCCCTCTCTCTCCTAGCAGGAAAGCTTTTGGTGACTGTTGTAGGATTATTTAAAGTATATTTTTCATATCACAAAATATTAAAGAGACAGCTTTTCAAAAGCATATTGTCTATATCATGCAGAAATCTATGTCCATTGGGTCCAGCAGAACATTGAAATACGTGCTTCAGAAAGTACTTAAACGCTACTAACCTCCGGCTCTGCTGGTAGAAAACCCAACCAGTGCACTGATGGTTGAATCAAGTTTCAACAGCATAGATTTTAGAGGAGGAAGAACCAGCTGCACAGAATAGTGTTCATAATCTTGCAGGCTGAGACCCAGCGCCTCTTCAGCAACTCCTAATACCTGGCAACAGTTAGTTATGATTACTTACCTGGCCATAATGTGCAGGAATTGTATCATAGATAATTCAATGATACACTAGACTCTACAATATTTACATAACAAATTTAAATCAGAAGTTGCCAAATAATTATTAGGCCCTTACTGCTTGTAAAACACTGGATGAGTAGCTGGGAATGCAAAATTGCATATATGAGTCTATTTCCAAAAGAGACCGTATTTTGACTAAGGGACCAATGGAAAAAAATTTTAAGTCTTTTATGGTTTTCATAAAACAAAAATTAGCATAAAAAAACGGAAAACAGGGACTTCCATTGCTTTCTTTGCACTATTGCTCGGGACAGTTCTCTTTAAAGGAAGACTCCTGAAGTCATCTTGTTTGGTTCTGTCTCATTTGTGGTTCCCCCCTCGCAATCTTACTGCAACCCAATCTCAATTAAGTCTTGATTCTATGCTTGTCGTGCCCATCCCCCCATACGAAGTGATGCTTTGGACAGTCCCTGTGATTCTGGATGCTCTCTAAACAGTCACCAATCCAGGCCAATCCTACACCTAGCTCTATTTCCTTAATGTAGACAAGATCAGAATTCTCAGCCTCCCTGCTCACATGGGAGGTTCATTTGGACAACTTGTTTCATCTCACACACCAACAGTGTTCAATAATTGGTTATTGGATAAAGAGATGAATATGACAATATCTAAATTTTATGGTATTTCTACTCCAGCTTTAATTGACCTTGTTTCTTCCTGAGTTTCCTGAATTTCTACAGTGAGATATTTCGTATTTTCCTTTTTGTTTTTATTTATTTATTTATTTACTGTAAAATGACTTACCTCATAGTAAAAGATGACTATGCATATAAGAATGGATGCTAAGAAGTTTTTTTAAATTAATTACTTAATGGCTGCGTTGTGTCTTCTTTGCTGCACATGGGCTTTCTGTTGTTCCCATGAGTGGGGGCTACTCTTCGTTGCGGTGTGCGAGCTTCTCATTGTGGTGGCTTCTCTTGTTGCGGAGTCTGGGCCCTAGGTGCATGGGCTTCAGTAGTTGTGGCTCTCGGGCTCCAGAGCGTGGTCTCATATGTTATGGCACACGGCCTTAGTTGCCCCGCGGCACGTGGGATCCTCCCGGACCAGGGATCGAACCCGTGTGCCCTGTGTTGGCAGGCGGATTCTTAACCACTGCGCCACCAGGTAAGTCTGGAACACTATGGAAATTATCTAAGTCTAGAGGAGCCGATGGCCCTGAAACTCTATTGTTTACTCCTGAGACCATTTCCTTCAGCCTTTGAATTGAAATGCTGCTGCCCTGACCCTCTGGCTGTATCCAAACCTGGGTTTCCTGGTGCTGTGCATGTTGATGTTCTGTGGGCATCTAGTCTCAAGCTAGCACTATTATGTGATTTACCACATTGGATCTCAGCTTGGTTCATGTTTTGAATGCAGTGTGGAGGGCAGAGATAGTAATGTGCTATGCTTATAACAGGCATTGTCTGCTGTATGAATGAGACTGTACACACAAAACTTAGAAGAACTGATTTCTGTTTACTTGTTATGTAACTTCATCCCCTTTTTCATGTCTTTGTATGTTTTAAATTTATCTAAAGCTTATAGTGCATGACAACAATTCACGGAGGTTTTCCTGGAAGTCTCACTTAGCATAATCATTTAGACTCTTCAGTATGTCATCCAAAACAGAAAATTGCCTCTTTCTTCCCAGAAACTAAACAGTAGCAAATCATTCCCTATGTAAAAAAACTGGATTTTACTCATTTTCCTCCTTACTCCTCAGATGTGGAGGACTTTTCATTTTCATGTTAATTCATAGTACTTTGGGTAAGATCACACATTCTGAAATTCATGAGGTTAAAACTCAGTCAATTTCTATGCTTAGCTCTTAAAAATTTACTTGAATCCAACCTTGTAATCCCCCCAACAAACTTCCAGTCTACCCTTTAATGCACAAATAAGGTATATTTCAGGACTTGTTGCTCTGACAGAATTTTATGGTGAATAACATTGGCCATGTACTATTGAAATGAACATTTTTCCCGTTAGTATATTATGTAATAGGCTACAACCTCAGAGCGAACATCTGTACTATGGAAACACCATGCGTACAAATTTGAGTGCAAGTAATGTTAAATCTATGTTCTCCAAAGTCATAGTCTCTTTCATAATAAATGACATACAAATGTAAACTTTATTATGTACAGCTACAAATCTATTATTATTTTGACCCTACAATAAAATTTCCTTATGACGATGCCATTATTTTAAGTGTGTAATATATCCAGTATGCTGAGGGTCAAAGAGCAGGCTGCCTCTTTTTCAGCGTTTTTTGGACTATTATTTCCTTCCTTCTGTTAGCTTTGGGTTTGATTTGCTTTGCTTTTTTTAGTTCTTTAAGGTGTAAACTTAGATTATTGATTTGAGATCTTTCCTACTTTTTTCATATGGGCATTTATAGCTATCAATTTCCCTCTGATCACTGCTTTTGCTGCATCACAAAAGTTTTGGTATGTCACGTTTTCATTCATCTCAAAGCATTTTCTAATTTCCCTTGTGATTTCTTCTTTGACCCATTAGTTGTTTAAGAGTATGTTTTTCAATTTCCACATATATGTGAATTTTCTAGAGTTCCTTCTGTTACTGATTCCTAGTTTCACTCCACTGTCTATTAGGTTGGAATATTATTTTTGACAAAGGTTCAAAAGCAATTCAGTGGAAAAAGGAAAATATTTTCAACAAATAGTGCTGGGCAATTAGATATCCATATAAAAAAACCAAAAATTCAAAACACTTCTGTCCACATCTGGCACAATATACAAATATTAACTCAAAATGAATCACACACAAAAATATAAAACCTAAAACTATAAACTTGTAGAAAAAAAGTAGGAGCAAATCTTTGTGACCTTGGGTTAGGCAATCATTTTTTAGAATTGACACCAAAAGCATGGTTCATAAAAGAACACATTGAAGAACTCGACTTCATAAAAATTTAAAACATCTACTCTTCACAAAAGAAGATATATACTGGGAGAAAATATTTGAAAATCGTATATATATGATAAAGAACTTGTATTCAGAATATATAAGAAACTCTAAAAGTATAATAAGGAAACAAAAATACTAATTAAAAAACAGGCAAAAGATTTGAATAGACACTTCCTCAAAGAAGTTATATAGGTAGCAAATAAACACACAAAAATATACTCAATATCAGTAAGGTAGTCATTAGGGAAATACATATTTAAACCACAGCGATTAGCACTACATACTTCTTTAAATTGCTAAAACTTAGAAGTCTGACCACACCAAGTGTTGGTAAGGATATGGAGGGACTGGAATTCTCATACACTATTGACACAAATGTAAAATAGCACAGTTACACTGGAAAACTATTTGACATGTTTTTAAAAGTTAAACATGACCTATCATATCATCTAGCCATTCCACGTCTAGTTATTTACACAAGACCATAAAAACATATGTTCTTACAAAGACCTATGCATGAATATCCATAGCACCTTTATTTGTAACAGCCCCAAACAGGAAACAACCTACATGTTCATCAACAGTCAAATGGATAAACAAATTGTGGTATGTCTGTATAATGAAATACTACTCAGTAATAAAAGGGAATGAACCACTGATATATAGAGCACTGACAAATCTAAAAATAATTATGTTGAGTGAAGGAAGCCAGACAAAATGAGTACATGTTATTTGATTCCATTCATGTAAAATTCTAGGAGAAATTAATCTATACTGACAGATCAGTTGTTTGTTGGACTCCTGGATTTGGTTGTGGGAGAGAGGAGGAGAAAGGGCTGATAAAAGGGCTCAAGGGAACTTTCTGGAGTGATGGATACGTTCACTACCTTGATTGTGGTTATGGATATATATATATATAATATATATATTATATATATAAATATATAAAAATACATATTATATATATTTATATAATATACATTAATATATATATAATTATATATGGATATATATTATATATATATAAAATTCCATGCAAAAAATAGTTTATTGTATGTCAATAAAACCTCAACAAAGATGTTTAAAAAATAATAGAACAAATGGGATCATGTCACTTCTCTGGTTAAAATTCTTCAGAGCCTCCATAGCCCAAGACAGAAGCCAGCCCTCTGGCATGGCATATAATATTTGTTATGATAGAGTCTCCTGTAATTCCTCCACATACATCTTGTGTTCCTACCATAGAAAAACTTGGAGTTCCCCCAAGAAACTATAATTTTTGAACCTCCTCATTGGGAAAACTCTGTTTTTTGCTTGGTTTAAAGCTTCTACTTCTTTCACACGTCAGGCAGACACATGCTTATCCCGTTAAGACTCAGTTCAATTACTTTAGTTGAGCCTTCTCTCCAATTCACTAAGGAGCTAGGTAGGTTCTGCCTCTTCTGTAATCCCATTACACTCTGTACAAACCACGGTGATTACACTCTTGATGGGTTGAAATTATTTATCTTTTAATCTCTTTTCCATTAGATCGTGAGTTCTTGTGGGACTCTGCTTTATTTGACTTTCTCCTCAACAGGTAGTGGAATTCAAAAAAGTTTTGTTAAATAAATGTATGATCTCATAACCAATAAGGTAAAAACATAAATTATATAAAACAATGGTACACAAAAGCCAACTACTGTTACTGTCCTGAATATATCCTGAGGATAAAAATCATCCCAGGAGCCATCAAAGCATCTTGCCCAGAAGGAAGAAACAAGTTTACATCATACTTTCCATCAATAAATTATTCCATAGTCTCTATCGTCTAGATCTGTATCTCTCTCTGAACTCAGTGAGATCTTGGTGTTCATACATCTCGATTTTCCTAGTTCTCACATTACTGAAGTTAAAACAGTTATTTGATTATAATGTTGCCAGTGTTTTTAGATGGGAAATAAATCTATAAAACTGTTAATAAAGGTATAAAACTGACTTAAAAGCAACTTTTTACTCTTGCAGTAATAGTATAATTAAGTTTTAATTCATTTTGTCATGTTTTCTTTGGGTAATCTTAAAACAACACAATGCTTTAAAAATATTTCCTGCTTCCTGGTTTTTCCACTTTGATTTTATATAATGGTTGCTCTTTCTTAATTAAAAAGGCTGCTGGAGGATAAAGGGGTGGTAATACAATCAGGCCAAACTTTTTCAAATTTCTTTCTTTATTGCTTTCTACCTTAATGAAAACATTCTCACACTAAGCCATAGTGATATAAAGAACAACATAACATTGCATTTCGCATTATAATCTAAATCAAAGAAAACAATTTTGTTGCTCTCTAAGGAATCTGAAGGCAAGTCTATAATTTTTAACATTTGGATTTGACACAGAAATATCATTCTTACAATTAAATTTGCTAATAATTTCATTATAAATATTTTCACGTATTGAATCATGTGAGCACGTCACCTTCTCTTCAATTAAAAGGCCAAATGACTGGTGACTGGGAAAATTCAGAAGGGACAAAGTTACAAGACCAGCTTCAGAAGACAGACTCCTAATCCAATTGATTACGCCTCAGAGAGTCTGTGAGTTCCTTTTCCATAGCTTAGCAATTCTTGTCTGCTCAGCTTTAAATAACTATGAAATCCAGACCGGTGGAACTACTCCAATCTGTGGACAGTGTGATTAATTCAGAGCACTTTGGCACAGTAACAAAGTCAAGTGTTTCTCACTGTGAGAAATTCTCAACTTATTTCATGGATAAGATAGAACAGATTTGGATGTACACTGCTTCTATGGGAATAGCATTAGTGACACATGGTAAGGGAGGGTCTGGAAAAGCACTACCACTGCTGCTGGTTCATCATAGAGTTTCACCAAATGCTTTGAGGTCTTGAGGAATTATAGCCAACAAGTGAGGGAATAAAGACTTGACGTTCATTATACCAGGGAAAGGTGACTCATTAATCAAGCACCAATGTTGACCCAGTTATTCACTATATAGTGAGCATCTATTACATGCAGGGTGCTGCTAGGCATTCAGAGTACAATGAGAAAGACACTGAGAGACCTATTTTTAGTCTGAGAGAATGTTTCTCAAGGCGTGATTCTAGAACGGTCTTCAGCAGAGCCGCCTACGTGTATGTCAATAACCTAGGCACCATCCAAGTTATTGAATAAGAATTTTGGATAGTTTGGCCTGGAAATATGAAGTTTAACTATTTTCCCAGAATATTTTTTTTTTTTGCAGTACGCGGGCCTCTCACTGTTGCGGCCTCTCCCGTTGCGGAGCACAGGCTCCGGATGCGCAGGCTCAGCGGCCATGGCTCACGGGCCCAGCCGCTCCGCGGCATGTGGGATCTTCCCGGACCGGGGCACGAACCCGTGTCCCCTGCATCGGCAGGCGGACACTCAACCACTGCGTCACCAGGGAAGCCCCCCAGCAATTTTTATGTATGCTAAAGTGTGAGGACCACTGCTCTTGAGTTTCCATTCAATGAAGAAATAGAAAAAACTGACAAGCTGCAATGATACATGGCATAATTTGATTTCTGTAACGAGAGAGTTAGAAACTGCTATTTAGATTTTTAAAAGGGGGGAGAGTATGACTGGCAAAAAGAATCTGAAAATATCTAAGAAAGAAGGAATGTTTGAGACAGACTTCCTAGGATAACATGCAGCATTTCTATAGTTGGCATTTGAATGAGTCATGCTCTAGAGGAAGGGAAAACATCTGTAAAAGCAGAGTGTGTTCGTGAAATACTGAACTTTGATTAGTATTTCTCAACCTTCACATTATAATACCTGGGAGCTTTTAAAAATGCTGATGCTCAGGCTCAGGCCTCAAAATTCTTATTCTATTTGTCTCTTGCAAGGCTTTGACATCACCTTTTAAAGTTTTTAAAATTTTATTATTATTATTTAAAGTATTTTTTAAAAAGGAAAATCAAGAAGATGAGGTGTTTGGCAAGGGGAAAAAGGTGGGTCTGGTGAGCAAAGAAATGATAAATTTTAATTTGAGAGATTATTAGAATATTCAGGTGGCTAGTTCTGGAGTTCTGGAAAGAAGCTAGAGCAGGTGGTGTTGACTTGAAAGGGGTTTTTCAAAACTTTGAGTATGGACGAAGAGAAAAATGCAATTAGGATTTAGAGAGGCAGGAGGAGAAACAGACATAGAAGTGTTTAGAAGTATAGCAGAAGAATCAAGACATAATCACCAAAGTGAAGGGAGGAAGGAGTTTTGAGAGAATTTGGGTGATTATTACGATGACCAGCTCTAATAATAATTCTCAATCTTAGCTTCACATTAGAATCGCCTGGTAGTTGGACACGTTTCAGAACTGCTGACTACAGAGAAGTTGAAAAAGATAGGGATAAAGGAAAGCTTCGGAAAGATAGGGATAAAGAAAAGGAGATCACTGGTGATTTTTGAAAGAACAGTTTCTATTTAACATTTGGGGTTGAAACCCAAATAGCAAAAGAGTTAAAGAATGGGAGATAGTAAAAAAGGAACTCTTGTTAGAGCACACTGTTTTAGAAGAGCATTTTGAAACAAAACTAAGCCAATTTTTTTTACTTTCTCAAAACTAATTTAGAGAAAATAACTATATTCAGAAGATATCACTGAAAAAAATCAAACCAGTCCATGATCTGCTAGGCTTCTGTGACTAATTATCACAGGGGACAGGGCATGGATGAAGCAAGAAGCTTGGGATAATATGTCAAATTTGGGGAATGCCTTTGTTTTTTGATTATTATTTTATAATGGAGTATAGTTGATTTACAATGCTGTGTTAGCTTCAGGTGTACAGCAAAGTGATTCAATTATACATATACATATATCTACTCTTTTTCAGATTCTTTTCCCATATAGATTATTACAGAGTATTAAGTAGAGTTCCCTGTGCTATACAGTAGGTCCTTGTTGATTATCTATTTTATATATAGTAGTGTATATATGGTAGGGAATGCCTTTGGATGAAAATGATAGATGGAAATGGTTCCACCATGTCCTCCATGGTGATTCCCCACTTTCTTCCATATGTATAAAATCTTTTCTCCTTTCCATTTTCTCTCTTTAATGCCTTGTTGCTGTCTTACATAGTGAAGCAAAGTAATCAAGTAAGCTGGAGAATTCAAGGCTGAGAAGTATTTTAAATTGAAATATCTTCTACCACTAAGTTTGTCTCTATTGAAGCATATCTTTCTTATTTCAATGAAATCTTCATTTTGATGCAAAAAAGAGAAAAACATTAAAATTTACCTTTACTTTCTGGCAAATATCTACATAAAATGTATATTTGAAGTTTGGTGCCCTTGCATATTTTGCTGTACTAGGGTCATATCTACACTTTCCCTTCTTTTGTTTTGTCTTTTATGCTTAAACTTAGAACCCGTATAAGTCAGAAAATAATGATTCTTGAATTTAAGTGAAAGTATCGTTGACGTTGTGGGTGGAAGTCTCATGACTGTTGATGCTTCTAGTATTTAATGACCTTAAATTCTGAATTTACTTCAAACTGCTTCCTCTTTCCTGGTTTGCCTAGAAAGCTTTCATTTCTGTTTTCCTCCTCTTTCTCCCTTTTCCTTTAGAAAAATTTTTTTTTCTGGCTTATCCCACCAAAACACCACACATATATCTCTCTTATTCTCAAGTTTTCTTCTGTTTTGGTAGTCAATGATGAGTATTTAAGGGAGAGGGATTAAGGCAGCATAAAAATACAACTATCTCCTTTTTTTGAGGAACTTCAATACCATTTTTCACCGTGCCTGCACGACATTACCCCTCCACCAACAGTGTACAAGGTCCAGCCTCTCTAATGCTTGTTATTAATATGTATGTATATATATATTAATGATAGCCATCCTAACAGGTGTGAGGTGATACCTCATCATGGTTTTGATTTACATTTTGCTGGTGGTTAGTGATGTCGTGCATCTTTTCATATACTTGTTGGCCATTTGTGTGTCTCCTTTGGCAAAATGTCTATTCAAGTAGTTTTCCAATTTAAAAAATCAGGTTATTTTTCAAAAAAATTGAAAATAGACCTACAATATGATCCAGCAATCACACTTCTGGGTGTGTATCCAAAAGAATTGAAATTAGGATCTCAAAAATATATCTGCATTCCCATGTTCACAGCAGCTTAATTTACAATAGCCAAGATACAGAAATAAGCAAAGTGTCCACTGACAGATTTATGGATAAAAAATGTCATATATATTTATGATGGAATATTAAAATTCTGCCAAATGTGACAACATGGATGAACCGGGAAGACATTAGGCTAAGTGAAGTAAGCCAATGACAGAAGGACAAACACTGCATGATTCCATTGAATGAGGGACCTAAAATAGTCTAATTCATAGAAAAAGAGAGTAATATGGTTGGCAGGGGCTGGGGGAGGCGGATATAGGGAATTGCTCAACAGGCATGAGGTTTCAGTTATACAAGATGGACAAGTTCTAGAGATGTCCTGTAAAACATTGAGCTCGTATTTAACAATATTTCTTATGCACTTAAAATGTGTTGAGGGTAGAATTTATGCTGTGTTCTTACCACCACTGCAGCAAAAATAGCATCAACAGAAAGTAGTGAGAAAAACATCCACATAATCTTATTCAAAACTGTATTTTTACCTTACAGTTTTATTCAAAAGTCGGTAAAAATTTGTTATAGAAATAACAGCTCTTTCTAGAACAATCTTTTTAGCCTTTATGGCCACCTAGTAGAGCCAGGGATGGGCATATAATCCAATTTGACTCTTTTTCCTTCTCACTTTCTCTCCTCTCTGCACTGTAGATGAGAAAGCACCTATCCTTAGGATTATGTGTAGCAAATCAAAGTATGAAGTGGGCATAAGGGGAGATAAAACATATAGATAAGATAACCATGCTTCCTCTAGAACTGCTTCAGTCACGTGAGCGAACAAATACCCTTTATTTTTTAGGCCAGTCTGAGTCGAAATTTATGCTATTTGCAACCAAAGCACTCTTCTAGAATAGAAGAAAAATCAACGGTCTAGGAGTCCAGAGACTAAGAAAATATTAGCTGAGTGAATAGATTTTCAAATTCTCATTATCTCCCCATGTGAACTTGGGCAAATCACATTATTTTAGTGTCTTTGATTATAAAATAAAATGTTAATGAACATTTTTCTAAGATCACTTCCCACTAAAAATAACTGTCTATTTTCTATGAAGGTAACTGTAAATATTAGCTACTATTATTAACATCAGTTTCATATTTGAAAGACTTTCTTTGCATGTTTCTGATTTTCAATTCTCTTTTTCTCCTTGTTTCATTGAGCATCAGCATTTTACAGCAAACTAAACATGATAAAAGTAATAAGCATTATATTTGTCAGGAAATACATTCCCTATATTTCAACACTCTATCTTTGTATCATTAAAAACACAAGATACTTATTATAAAATTGTTAAACAAGAAGACATTTAATATTAAATCACAATAGAGATCGTACTGTTTCACTGTGTACTGAAAACTCCAGATCATTGCTTTCTGCAAGTGTATCAAATATATTGCAACATATAACTGTTATATGAGTTGTAGAAATATCTGCTACTTATCAATAACAACTGACTTCTAAGTTTATTGCAACAGTTACGATTTTTTAAATTGTTTTATATTGTATTTCTTTTCTTTCGCTTATATGACAGAAAATTGATGACACTGAAATACTAAAATTATATATAATTGTTGTGTCATTACCTAACAAAGGTTAAAACTGATAATTCTACTTCAAGGCTTTTGAATGGAAGGTTAATAATTGTACTTTATTCCCTTACTTAGAGAAACCAGTTTACAAGTTATGTAGAGAAAAGAGAATGATAACTTGAATGAGAAGGGTTGAGGAAGAGTTCCTTAAAACTACAACCTATTAGGACTTCTACAAATGTCAGAAACAAATTCATCTTGGATAATGTTGAGTATGTGTGAGGGTTTGACAGAGTTTGTAGTAGTTGCTATCAGGTTTAATTTGGAAATTGGTCAGACTCCTTAATGTGGCTGAAGAGGCCATTACTTAAAATGAGATAATAAAATCAACTTCCTAAACTCATATTAATTTAAAGATTTCAGGGCCCTGCCTAATCTATCAGCAGGAAATGAAAACACTAATTTGAAGAGATATGTGTACCCTTATGTTCACTGCAGCATTATTTACAATAGCCAAGATATGAAAGCTACTTAAGCATCCACGGATAGATGAATGGATAAAGATGTGGTATATATATGTACAGTAGAATACTGCTCAGCTATAAAAAAGAATGAAATTTTGTCATTTGCAGCAATATGGATGGACTTGGAGGGTATTACACTAAACGCAATAAGTCAGACAGAGAAAGACAAATACTATAAGATTTCACTTATATGTGGAATCTAAAAAACAAAACAAATGAACAAAAAAGACAAAACAGAAACAGACCATAGATACAGAGAACAAGCTAGTGGTTGTCAGAAGGGGGGGTGGGGGGTTGGGCGATATAGGTGAAGGGGACTAAAAGTTACAAATGAGGAATGTAATGTACAGCATAGGGAATATGGTCAATGATATTGTGATAGCTTTGTATGGTGACAGATGGCTTCTAGACTTAACATAGTGATCATTTCATGATGTATATAAATGTTGAACCATTATGTAGTACAGCTGAAACTAATATAATATTGTATGCCAACTATATTTCAATTAAAAAAAAGATTTCAGGATCCTCTCTATAAGTGTGTGACATCAAACCCTAATATCTGCTCCAATTTTATCTGAACTCTTGTTTTTTCCTTCAAAATGATGACTCTGGTCCAGTTCTTAAATACTGTAATTTGTGGCATTCGAAGACTGTAAATCAACTTGAGACAACTCTGAGCTTTGTTCCTTTTGGGTTACAAGCAGGCTTCTAACATATGATTATATTCAGAGTCAAAACCCTAATAATATTTGTCAAGGAATTAGAGAACCACAATAGGGACTTCCCTGGTGGCACAGTGGTTAAGAATCTGCCTGCCAAAGCAGGGGACATGGGTTCGAGCCCTGGTCCGGGAAGATCCCACATGCCACGGAGCAACTAAGCCCTCGAGCCACAACTACTGAAGCCCATGCGCCTAGAGCCCGTGCTCCGCAACAAGAGAAGCCACCGCAATGAGAAGCCCGTGCACCTCAACGAAGACCCGCTTGCCGCAACTAGAGAAAGCCGTGCTCAGCAATGAAGACCCAACGCAGCCAAATAAATAAATAAATTTATAAAAAAATAAAAAGAACCACAATAAATAGGTAACTACCAGTCCTCTGTTGTCAAATTCAGTCAGATGGAAGGTGATTACACATGTAGTATAAATAAAAAATGGATGTTTAAAAATCATCAGTTATCTCCTAATATTTGAAATTTTAGTGTGAAATGTCATTCCCCAAATATTATGAGCAGAGAGGCTCAAAAACTATAATAAATGTAGAATATAGCTTTTAAAAGACACAAATAATTCTTTACATCTTGGCAAAAATAAATCATCAGAGAAGCCATGGCTTCAAATGAAGGCCGTGGCCATATGAAGTGTTCTTCTCATTGCTTATTCACGGAGAACCTGTTTTCAATTGCTCTGTCCAAGTAACAATTTTTTGGTAATAACATAATGACATTTTCCATTCAGTGATCTTCTTTATGCTTTATGTTCTAATTCCCTAAAGGTAAGGAGAGAGCATCTAGAAGGTATCCTAAGGTCTAACTTACTTAAGTTTTTATTCTTATTTAAGGAACATTACTGCTACGTTGGCCAAGGACTACAGTGCAACTAACATAATATCTTCCTAAGCTATTATTCAATTGAGAAATGATATTAAAACTTTAACAATATTACAAGTTCTTAAAACATTTATAAAGAGCCCTATGACAGAATTGCAGCTCGAAGGAGGGAAAAAATTACTTTAAATGTTTTTATTTCACCAGGAAATGCAAATTCAGAGGCATTTGCATAATTACGTTTAAAGACAGGTTTATACCAGGGCTTTGAAAGAGGTGAGAGATTAATTTTGGTGCAGTATGCGCTTAAGAGAGATTTCATCAGGACTCTAGCCCAGGTAGACTCCCCATGTCCCCTGCAACAGTAACTGAATATGGTTTGAAGAATGAAAGGTAGGAAAATTAATCTATGGTGATAGAAGTCAGAATAGTGGTTACTTTTTGCAGAGGGCAATGACTAGAATGGAGCTTGAGTGAGGCTTATGGGTTCAGGTAACGTTGAATAACTTGATCTGGGTACAAATTACATAGGTGTGTTCATTTTGTAAAAATTAATGGAACAATTCACTTAAAACTTGTGTACTTTACTGTATGTTATATTTCAGTAACAAAATTTACCAGAAATATGAAGGTACATTCTAAAAGACAACTGACCTGGATTCTTACAAAAGTCATCAAAAGAAACAAAACAAAACAGAAAACAACCAGAGGCAGTGAATGTATGACTCTTGACTGGATCTCAGATTAAAAGGAAAATAGCTATAAAAGTCTATTGGGGATAATTGGGGATATGTGAATATGGAATGGATAGTAAGTTCTATCATGAAATTATTGCTAAAAATTCTCTAGGTGTGATACGGTATTGTTATATGGTTCTCAGGAAATGCTAACTGATGTAATTAAAGTGTCAGGGTGTCTGCAGCTCACATTGGTTCAGAAAAAGGTGCATGAGTGTGTATGTTGTATGTATGTGTGTGAGTGTGATTTTGCATGTGAGTGTGTTTGTGTGTGAGGGTATGTGTGAGTTTAACAGTGTGTGAGAGAGAGAACAAATGATAGCAAGTGAGATGAAACTTTAACAATTGCTGAATCCCAGTGTAGAGTATAATTTTCTTTCAACAGTTCAGTATTATAAAAAAAAAATTCCAAATAAAAACGTGACTTTAAAAAAAGGTTAGGAAGAAAAGGGAAAAAATGATCACCTGACCTAAATCTTCAGTCTCGAGATTCCTGCTGAGCTGTTCTGAGGACCAAGATGAAGCTGCAAGTACGGTGGAAGAATGTGGAAATAATGGGGGCTGAGACGTTGGAAGAGTTATATCCCTACATACAGAGCTCCTGAACACTCACCGTCCTAAATTTTATTTTTATATGGCACACATTTAGAAAATTTAGGAGTGTCCTGGAAAGTTGTAACAGCTGGTCTGCTAGTGTTGGGCCCCGGGGCTGGGGGTGGTTGAATGTCTGAGGAATTCCGAGACCTCTGAGAGAAGCCTGTTTCAGAGAAAGGCCCCGAACTGCCTGGGGACCCACAGTGTGAGAAACAGGCCACTGGACGGGCCCTGACAGATGTTATGAAAGGGTGGTGTTAAGTGCCTTTTTCAGGATATTAAACCAGCATCCTAACTGGCAAAAAAATGAATTGTCACTGACATTATGTCGGCCCATTGGAGACCCTCTCTGCTACTTTCCGTGATCTGGGAACCATTATACATGGTAGATCGATAGGGTCCCGGGCAGGAATTTAAATAATCATTTCTAATAAAACCTATTTTAGACCGTTGGGGCCAGAGGATAGAGACAAGTCACAAAACATAATGTGTTTAAAGCCGCTCTCCCTCCCTTTCTCTCTTCTTTAAAGAGGGGAATAATGGAAGCGAGATCTGGCGATAAGGCACAAAAAAGGCCTTTCGGTCCTGGCCAATCTGCTTAGCTAATGGCTGTAAACTGACACCCCTAATGAAATAAAAATGTCTCAGTTCAAGTGCATAGCTGCACAATTGTTAACAACCCTGAACTCTGGCTGTGATCCTGGTGACGGGTACTAAGTAACGCCCTGACAATTTCCCATGACTCTTCCTGCCTCTCAGCCCCTGCCCATTGACAAGCAAATAAAAGAACCCTGCAGCAAATTAAAGGATGGTAGCATCAGGGATTGAGGCCAGGGAAACAGTGGAGTGTATCATTTTTATCTGTCCTGTCTGTTCGTGACAGTGGACTGCTTGTTTTTCCTGTCGAGTCCTAAGGCCGGGGATGGGTCATTGGCAGGGAGGTTTCTGATGGGCATGGGCTTTTTAAGAAGGTGCAGGTGGGGTAGAGACACAGAGGTGTGTGCAGCCCGGAGGCTGTCCCAGCCCCTCATTCTGCCCTCAGCCTCCTGTTGCCGAGCTCCTCTGAGCTCTGGGGTGCAGACGGCAGGCGGAGGAAAAACCCTGTTCGAATGTGCTAAGACTAGATGGCTGCGGTTAGAATGGTTTCCCCTGGCTCCCCCTCACAGCTTGCAGTTGTCTGATTTCAATCAGTGGCAGTCCCCTCCACATGTCCAGCCATCAATCTTCCGCCGCCCCTGGATGAGTGTGGCACAGCACGGGGCATGTTCCAGTTAAAAAATAGCCTTTGCCACAGCTTTCCTTCTTCAGCCACTGATAAGTCTGCCTTTGATATTTTTATTAAAAAAGAAAGAAAACACATTGGGAAATAGGTTTCATTTCTTACAGCCTGGACCAGAGCCCCTGAGGTGGAGGCAGATTGAGGCCTGTTGAGGGGGACCCTAGGGAGGGGGGCTGAGGGCTACCTTTGAAATTCCAGCCTTGTGCCAGGTGGGAAAGAAGGGCTCACTCCTGAACAACGGAATGCCTACACTCCGTGAGGGTGCTCCCATCACCATGATACACAAGGGCATCTTTTCACAAGCAACAAAGCAATGTCACACTCTTCCTCCAAGGAGGAACATGCGTTTTAGGGAGAAGCCTGGTTTTGAGAGACAGAATTTGAAAATAAACTGTGATCTCGCCCTTGACCTTTTTGTCATACCCCCGAAGGTTTTGATAGCACCTTTGATAGACTAGCCGAATCTCCTCCTTCACTGCAGGCTTGGCGGCAGGAAGGCAGGCAGTGTGGGAGGTGGTGAGTGTCACTCCCAGGCAGGCTCTCCGGGCCGGCCTCCAGGAGATGCCTGCCCACTGAGTCACCTCCAAGAGACGACACAGTAAACATTCTGTAACCAGGTTCCCTCTGCCTATTTTCAAATAGACTGTTTCAATCTTCTTATCATCAGGGGTCCACCTACCTTCCTGGCAGAGTCATTAGAGAACCTTCTGGAGGTATAGTAAGGTAGCCACCTGATCCCTGCATCTCCACGCCTCCAGCCCTCCGTTTATCTGTAAGGCTAAGGAGAGGTGAGTCTGGGTGAGGTTTCTTCCAATTAGGGTTTTTGTTTTGTGGTTTTTAAAAAATTTTTATTGGAGTATAGTTGCTTTACAATGTTGTGTTAGTTTCTGCTGTACAGCAAAGTGAATCAGCTATACGTATACATATATCCTCTCTTTTTTTGGATTTCCTTCCCGTTTAGGTCACCACAGAGCATTGAGTAGAGTTCCCTGTGCTGTACAGCAGGTTCTCATTAGTTATCTATTTTACACATAGTATCAATAGTGTATATATGTCAATCCCAATCTCTCAATTCATCCCACTCCCCCCTTTCCCCCTTGGTAACCATACATTTGTCCTCTACATCTGTGTCTCTATTTCTGCTTTGTAACAAATAAGATCATCTATACCATTTCTTTTAGACTCCACGTATATGCGTTAATATACAATATTTGTTTTTATAAATGAGGTCAGTCATCCATTGCTAGGAGGGACTTTCAAGATATCAAGCCTTATATCTGGCAACATAAGAATGGAATTTAAAGTAAAAGATGACCTCTCTGCATCCCAGCCTCTCATGCCTAATATTCTTTGGAGATGGAGGCATAGATTATAAAATCATCTGCCATCCTTATGGTGTATAGGGCTTCCAGCAGTGGCTCAAGAGCCTAAGAACATTGTCGGAACATTAGAAAGGAAGAGGGGAGCGTTTCTAAACGGTGCAGTAATTTGAGATGAACAAATCCGTAGGTCAGGGAGCAATTCTATTTTGGAAAATCTTAGAAATAGCAACAAAAAATCCAGGACTTGAGGAAATGTTAGGAACTTTTTTTTAGGCACCTGGTACTGGGTATGCTCCAAATAAGGGTTCAAGGACATGGTGAGCCTTCTGCCCTGTGCAAGACTACAGACAATATTTATGGAAGGTATCCCCATTTCAAAGGACTAATTCACGTTAGAGAAGGGAAGGTGAGTCATAACAGCTCCAAAAGGACATGAGGGATGCAGTCTCTTCATTAAGTACCAGTTAAATGGTTTGTCCATCTGGTTAAGCCTTTCATCAGAGACTAACTGAATTCACTGACTTCCCCTACTTGCTGGCTTGCCATAGTCCATAAAATTTTACTAGTTCTGAAATTTTAAATTGTTGAATGAATGAATAAAATTGCAGTTTGTGTTGGTAGTGATGATTAGGGTTTCTATGGTTTAGGACATAAAGTCTAGACTAGAATAAAAAAATGATTCATTTACTCAGCAAATCTTTGGGAGAAGTCTGCCATGTGTTAGGCAATGTTCAGTTGGGATAGAGTAGAGAAGAATAAATATTTCATGGAGTTTTTATGCTAGAGGAGGATACAATTATTTATATGATGAGAATGAGTGAGCCAGAGAAACACCTGGGAGAGGAATGTTTTGTGCGTGTGTGAGAAGAAGCAGGCAACCCGGTGGTGGAGCGACCATCCATCCCAGTTTGCCCATCACTGGACTTGGTACTTTCAGTGCTAAAATAAGGAAAGTCCTGGGCAAACTAGGAAAGATTGACCACTCTCTGTGTTTCTGGACATGTCAAATGAGAAGATGAGTTTGGAGAGTTGGGCATGAGATCATGTGGGCCCCTAGAGGCCATGGTCTGGAGTTAAATTTAATCAGAGTTTGATGAGAGGCTTTTGTGGGATATCTGTGGGTCCAAGGCTCTTATTCCAGAAACCACTCCTATCGCATAATGACACTGACACTTTAATGATTTATTATTCAGTATTGACTGTATATGGGGTTAGATTAGCAATGTTCTTATGGGTGCTCTCTTTGTAAGGAATTTTGGAAAAGTAAAAAATATACCAAGTTTGGAGTTGGAATGATCCAGCTTTGTAATTTGCTGAAGTTGCTGCAAAGGCTCCAGCTATAGAATGGGAAGAAGGAGAGGGACATGGCTTTGGTATGAAGACTTCAGATCTTCATCTCCCAGTGGGATCAAGGGAGGGAAGATTTGTTTTGGGGGGATTAAATTTATTTGTGGGAAAAAAGTTGGTTTGACTTATTGTATAAGGCCTTCATCTGTGAGACTTTTATAATGAGAGGGGTTGTATTATTAAATTTTATCAAGTGGCAGGAAATATCACACTCTATGTTGGCATTGAGTCACTTAAGTTATGTTGTAATCTGTGCTTGTTGTATAACCCTTTCTGGTGAGTCTGGGTAGACTTAGAGCAGAGCGTAAATCAAGATGGAAAATAGAATGGAAGGTAACAATTGGAGATACTGTGTAATGTTACCTTGGGGGAATATTCGTATCCTGTATTTGCCCCTACCAGAAGCTTCTGGAGGCGACATCAAACAAACATTCATCAAAGGCCTTGGGAAGTGAACTGACCATTTCATTGGTCCCCTGTGGCTACACAGTAGCCAAAGACTAGGGGAAAAGCCCTGCAATGATGGTGGTGGGACATTCCTGACACTGTTAAATTTGTTTCTCAAGGGAAACAACCTTATCTCTAGTTGAATGCTGGATTGTTAGTTCACAGGCCCATCACCTTTTAAATGAATGCAGGAACTTCCTCCTTATTGGTCTCCCAAATTCCATTCTTGTCCTCCAGGAACCTATTCTCAGGAGAAGTCAGAGTTATCTTTTAAAACAAATAAGTTAATATCTCACCCTGCTTAAAAGTCTGCCAATAGCATCCCATGATAGCAAGAATAAAATCCAAGCTCTTTCGAGTGGACTGCAAGGCCTTACCTCTTCCGACCACTGCCTTTTTCTCCAGGTTCATGTTCTAACACTTTCCTCTGCCCTCAGTCCACTCCAGCCACTCTGGACTTCTTGCTCTTCCTCCAGCTTGTTTCTGTTTTGAAGCCTTTATACTTGGTAGTCCCACTTCCTGGAATATTCTTCTCCAAGTCTTTGCTGGACTTATTCTTTCCTGTGAGGTTTGTACCACTTAATGTCACTCCCTTAGAGAGTCCCTTTCTGTCTTCAATATCTAAAAGAGCCACTGCCATCCTGTCACTTTCTATCACCTTAGCCTGCTTTATTCTCTTCATAGCACTGAGGAGCCATCTATTCACGTATTCAACCAGGATTTGTATAGCTTGAAATCTGGAAAGAAAAAAAAAATCATTTCCTCTCACTCTCTGTAATAATCTCCCTAAAGAACTCTGATTGATGCTGCTTGGGTCATATGCCTAAACTGGGCTAAGTACTTTGCTTAAAGGGATAAAATTATGTGCCTACCCTTGTATTCAGGAAGTATAGTAATGAAATTGATGGCCCCATCATAATCACAGTATGAGGGAGAGGAAGCAGGACAGAAAAAAATAAAAAAATAAATAAAACCAGATGTTTGCCATGATACAGTAAATATACTGTTACTCTGTAGAGGTGATGTAACTTTCCTAGAGGTAGCTGATCAGAAGTCACTCAAGGAGCACTTCATGACTTTTGATATGAGCATGGCAATTTATAGTCAGGATTCTCCACTTTTATTTTTGGGTACTATCAAAAAGAAAACAAGCAAAGTTAAATATAAAAGCATACATTTCATTTTTGATAACACTTGGAGTCAGAAAATTTCTAAAGCTTGCCAAAGTGGTAGTGTTTACACAGAAGTTGTAGAGAAGGAAGTGGAGAACAGTGCAGAGTCAGAACATGATGGTGGAAGGTTTCTGAATGCATATCTGAAATAGTGTTCACCAAATAACTTCATGAAGGGGATTATAACAGGGCCACAAACACTGAATTTATATAATAATCTAAAAAAATAAGAAGTAATTAGCACACATCTATGCAGAGAAGCCATAAAAATAAAGGACGAAACAAGCAAAAAATTCTAGTAACAAACCACTTGCCAGGTTAAAAAAAATGTTGTCATGGAACAGACTAAATTTTAAACAAATATTTTGCTATAGAAATTTTTTAAGTGAATGAGGACAAAACAGAAGAGCAAGAATTTGGGGAATAGAAGAGAAATAATAGTAGCAGTTAAAGTAGCATAATTCAATATGAACGTAGGAAAAATAAAAGCATCAGCAAATGAGGAAGGAGTTAGAAGGACCTCAAAAGTGAATAAAGGGCTTCCCTGGTGGCACAGTGGTTAAGAATCTGCCTGCCAATGAAGGAGACATGGGTTCAAGCCCTGGTCCAGGAGGATCCTACGTGCCAAGAAGCAACAAAGCCTGTGCACCACAGCTACTGACCCTACACTCTGGAGCCTGTGAGCCACAACTACTGAAGCCCGCATGCCACAACTACTGAAGCCTGCAGGCCTAGAGCCCATGCTCCACAACAAGAGAAGCCACCACAATGGGGAGCCCGTGCACTGCAATGAAGAGTAGCCCCCACTCACCACAACTAGAGAAAGCCCTAGAGAAAGCCCACGTGCATCAGCAAAGACCCAACTTAGCCAAAAATAAATAAATAAATTTATTTTTCAAAAAAGTGAATAAACATTGGAGAAAAGACAGTAATGGACACATAAGAGAAATGACAAAAATAAACAAAATACAATTGAAATAGTTAAAAAGAATGAGAGAGAAAATGTTGGTAATAGAAAATAGGAAAAGGAAATATACCATATGCATAATTGAAGTCTACAAAAGAGGTAAAATGGAATAGATCAAATATTGAAAGATACAATTCAAGAAAACATTTCTAAAAAAAGCACTTGAATATAAATATAAAGGGCAGGTCAGTTGTTATGGATATTCAACACCTGAATATTTTTAGTAAAGTTACTAGACTTAAATCCTTTGTGCAGCTGAGAAAAGATATCACTCAAATGGGAGAAAAACAAATCATTCTTCTCTCATAGATCTTAACAGCAATATTTAATGTCAGAAGTCACGTGATATACATATATCAAATACTAACCCATGAAAATAGAGAATCCATCTTATTTTCAAGTGCCCATAAACCTTTCACAGACATCAATCATACTGGACAAACTGGAAAATCTTAGTATACTCCGAAAAGTAAAATTAATACAGAAAACATTCCCTGATCACAATGCAGTGAAACTAGAAATTGACAAAAGCAACAAGAAAATGTGCCCACCCAGGAAATTAGAAAGTGCTTAGCAACAACTTACTCAAAGAGAAAATTTAAAGATAAACATACCTTTATGACAAAGCCTAATAAGGGCTATCCCTGTATTAGTTTTTGCACTGCATGATAAATTATCACAAATTTAGCAGCCTGAAAAAACACACGTTTACAATCTTATATTTTCCATGGGTCAGGAGCCCAGGCATGGCTTAATGGGGT
The DNA here is from genome assembly GCF_003031525.2 of Neophocaena asiaeorientalis asiaeorientalis. Classification (NCBI taxonomy): domain Eukaryota; kingdom Metazoa; phylum Chordata; class Mammalia; order Artiodactyla; family Phocoenidae; genus Neophocaena; species Neophocaena asiaeorientalis. The sequence goes on from NW_020174698.1 coordinate 4,115,777, forward strand.
TCTCTGCCATAAACATATCATCTATGATGCATTCTTAAATGGATGCCTGATTAGGGAAAAATCTGTTTCCAAGATCATTTCAGTTTTTGGCAGAATTCACTTCTTTGTGGCTGTAGAATTCATGGCAGTTTGCCTTTACAAAGCCATCAATAGAGGAAAAGACTCTAAAAAAATTTTTTAGAAAGATGGGGATTTATTTAAGGTAATGTAGATATGAGAGTTATATCCCATCACCTTTGCCATATTCTGTTGGTTAGAAGCAAGTCATGTACCCATCCCACAATCAAGGGAAGTTAACCATACAAGGACATCAACACTGGAAGTTCACTTAAAGTCTGTCTACTATATCCTCTGACAGAAAACTGTATGGCTCTCTCATATATGAATGTCACTGTAAAACTTTGGAATAAAATATTGACAAAAAGAATATAGCAACATCCTAAAAGAAGAGAACATTATAATCTAGTGAAGATAACTCCAGAAATGCAAGGATGGTTCAATAATGTAAATCTATCATTGATATTATAATACATTGTATTCATTGATCTAAAAGAGAAAAATATTATTTCCATAGATTCTGAAAAGATATTTAACATAATTCAATATCCACTCTTATTTATTAAAAAAAAAACAAAACTCAAGGTCTTAGTTAACATAACTTAATTGCTCCTTAACATGAGGGAGTATATCTTATGTAATAGCCAGCTAGATGATTCCCTCTAAATTAGGAAGAAGAAAGTACACTACAATTATTCAAAATTGTATCGGAGGTACCAGCCAATGTGAGTAAAATAGAGAAAGAAACCAGAGACATAAAAATTGGAAAGGAAGAAATAAAATGATTACCTTTTGTAAATGATATCAATATGTACCTGGAATGCCTAAGAGAGTTGACTGAAAGCTATTACAAACAATAATAGAATCCAGTTAGATAACGGGGTAGAAAATAAATATAAACCAAGACCAAGCTCAACTCTTACATAAATAAGATGAATATGGCCCCTTGTGATTCAAGACTCAAGCTACTAGTGTTCCACCCTCTTCAAGCACCAGCATCTCAATCTCACTCCATGACTTTAAAGACTTTCCTTTGGTTCTCCACACTTGATGGTAGTTACCATAATGCTGCGTGTTCAAGGCCACACCGTTTATGACACCGTATCTCTGTTCTCTCAAACCAAGGCCCGCAATTCAATTCCCTCAGGAAGACGTCTCTGATTATGCTCAGCACATTCTCTGCATGCCACTATTCTGCATGCCACTGTTCTGCATGCCACTGTTCTGCATGCCACTGTTCTGCATGCCCGCAGCACCTGTGGCAGCAGTGTGTTGTGTCCTAATTTGTGTTTCCTTATATGTTGCTTGCTAAGTGTTAAGTGGTGTATGCTTTTTTTGCCCAAATCAAGATTTTGAGAATCTTGTCTCTTCTATCTCCCACCATCCAGAGAACCTAGCTATAGTAGTCTATACCAAAGTATATAAATAGATCTTTTAAATGTTTAATCAGTTTTAAATATACGGAGCATATTTCCATGGTTCAGACATTTTAAAAGATATAAAGGCATATAGTGAAGAGTCCTTCTTCCATCGTGTTCTCTATCTTCTCAGTTCCTATAACCTCCTAGGCAACATCTATCACTATTTTCTTGTTTATTTTTCCAGAAAAATTTTATGCCTGTGTAAGCCAATAGCTATAACTCCTCTCTTTTCTTATCTTTTTTATATAAATGGTAACACAATATATTCATTTCTCTCAACCTTGCTTTATACCTAAATTCCAAATATCTTTCCCTTAATATGTAGAGGGCTTCTTTAATTTTTAAATTACGCATTTCATTATTAGTATATACCGTCATTTACCTAACAACTACACTATTAGTAGACATTTATGTTGATTCCAATCTCTTCCTATTACTAATAGTGCCTTCCAATTGGCATATTAGATAGACATAGATTTGCATTAAAATTATAGATAGATAGATTCATGATGAAATTATAAAGTCATGGCCTAGAATTACCTTGGCTCTCTAAGATAACTTTTCATATTAGTGTTCTAATTCATAATGTGTTCCTGGAGAAAGTCTCACTAAAGCATATCTCCCGTATTCCCCACCCCTGCTTGCACTTCAATTGTAATAGGAAAACAACCATTTTCAACAAGGAGGGGAATCACTCAAGGGGAGAACTAGCGTTATTCCCTTAATTCAGGATTGTGAAAATAGATAAGATAAGGCACTTCCCTGGTGGCACAGTGGTTAAGAATCTGCCTGCCAATGCAGGGGACACAGGTTCGAGCCCTGGTCAGGGAAGATCCAACATGCCACGGAGCAACCAAGCCCATGCGCCACAACTACTGAGCCTGTGCTCTAGAGTCTGTGAGACACAACTACTGAGCCTGTGCTCTAGAGCCCGCGAGCTACAACCACTGAGCCCACGTACCACAACAACTGAAGCCCACATGCCTAGAGCCTGTGCTCCGCAACAAGAGAAGCCACCACAGTGAGAAGCCCGCGCACCGCAACAAAGAATAGCCCCCACTCACTGCAAGTAGAGAAAGCCCGCGCACAGCAACGAAGACCCAATGCAACCAAAAATAAATAAATAAATTTATTTAAAAAAAAAAAGATAAGGTAGCCGATTTCATCTCTTCCTATAAAAACTTCTTCAGCAAGGATGATATTTCTGGACACTTAGGCAGATGATCCATGTGCACTGAGGCAATCAAAATAACTACAGTTGTGGACCATATATCATCATATTGATTAAGAGCTTGGACTTTGGGAGAGAATGGGTACATGTATATGTATGGTTGAGTCGCTTTGCTATGCACCTGAAACTGTCACAACAGTGTTAATTGGATATACTCCAATATAAAATAAAAAGTTAAAAAAAGAAAAGAGCTTGGACTTTGAAACCAGACTAATTCCACCTCTGACTTTGGGCAACTTATCAACTTATTTGCATGGCAGATGAGTGCATCTGTAAAATGTGGATAATAATAGTCCCTATCCAGTATTTGAGAGCCACATTATATGTGTTAGTTATTATTATTCTTTTTTAGTAAACGTTAGCCAATATGCACTCATCATTCATAATAAAAGCAAAATGCTTCCATTCTGCCTTCAGCCCCATAGAAGACACAGTTGAAGCAGACATGCTTAGAGTTTGCTCACATTGATGCCTAGAGCTATCAAACTTGATTAGGACCTATGAACTATTTGGGCAAGCTCACCAACCAGAAAGTGACATTTGCACCAGTGGCTTTGCACAGCCTTCATTTCTATATGCCGGCATAGGCAGAGGCTTACCTTTATGTGTTTCCCTAGACTCCTGATTGTTCTATTTACACATAGTGATCTGCAACTTACTTATCTCACTGTAATCCTCCCTAAGGATACCATCTAAGCTGCGGGATTGCTTCAGCACAGAGAGCGATAAAGCAACGAAGTCACCAAGAACTATTAACACTGAATTGAGGAGGGGTGGGATAGGGAGGCTGGGAGGGAGGGAGACGCAAGAGGGAAGAGACATATGTATATGTATAACTGATTCACTTTGTTATAAAGCAGAAACTAACACACCATTGTAAGGCAATTATACCCCAATAAAGATGTAAAATAAATAAATAAATAAACTCAATTGAAACTATGGTTTAAAATAATAACAACCGGAGAATTCAAGCAAAGTTAATATATATACATATATGTATATATCCCTCACTGTGCTAAACAAGGCCCATTGCAGAGCCCCCCCTCCCAATCTCCTCTCAGATCACCAATGACATCAAGTCCATTATACAACTAACCTTTCCCTGGGAGTCTGAAGCTAAAATTAGAGACAGGACTGAGGCCACTGCTGCTGGTAATGATTACACGTTAATATTGATTTATTTCATTGACTGGTTACTGCCCATCAATATAATGGTAGATAGATGGCATGTGTGCTGAAGCTAATAACTTTTTCTTTGTTCTCTGCAGAACTTCTTAGGAAACAAATCCCTCTTAACCCCCAAATAAAGCACAGTTTCGCAAATACAAATGCAATATGTGCTACCTTCCCTAATATACTTTTAAAACTGACTCTGAAGCATAGAAGGGAGTTTAACAACTCTGAGTGAAAGACTGAATAAATGTAGCTCTGACACACAGGATTCTGACACACAGGATTTTCCATTTCTCTTTTCCAAAATGAAACTTTTATAAAGAAAACAAAAACGCTTCCTCTGCATGGGCTGTCTATTGGCATCTTGGAACCATTTCCACACCCTTCTTTGTTCTTTCCTGGAGCGCAGGAGCTGAAGGCCTGAAAACCACATTTCCCAGATGCCCTTTCCACCAGGCTCCGGTTTAAGGTCTGGGAATTGAGGTCCGTGTGTGAGATTTGCCTGGGAAAGAGAGGAAGAACCATCACGGCTCGGTGGCGGCCAGAAGGCATATGGACTTCAGCAGAGGGCCAGGAGACAGATGTGAGGATTTTGCCAGCGTTTCCTGGAAACCACCTACTTGAGAGCTACAGGCAGTGAAGTCATCAGCAGGTCATCTCCCTGAGCTGCCCAACCTTCCTGATTTCCTGAACATCAGCAGCAACTTCTTTGGCCTTTGTGCAATCCACTCTTCCGTTGGTTTTGTAAATCTCTGATCGTTATATTAAATCCCTTCCCAAATGAACATCCTAGAGCAGTTTCTACTTTCCTTTCTAAATTCTCACCGATGCATGGTTGGTACCACATGTAAAAGCCAGAGGAGTCTTTTCCCGACTGTGGGCTGCAGCAACATTCCTTGCCTCACTTTAAGCATGTCTTCCTGTCCCGTGTGGTTTTACTCCTGAGAGATGGCCAATGGAACGGGAGTGCCGCCCAGGTGTGCCCCTCTTGCCTGACGCTTACCAACCTCCCAAAGGTGATTCTCCTTTCTTTTCCCACCAAGAAGCTGAATGGAGCTGGCTCCTGACGGAGGGCAGAAACCGGGAGGAAGAAAGTGCCCTTCTAATCAGCTCTGGAGCAGAGTCCTGAATTCGGTCTTCTCGCCCATGCAAGCCTCGCCAGCATGGGGAAAGTAACATTTTATTGTGAGACGCCATTGAAATGTAGAGATTGTTCCAGCACCTGCCTTCTTCAGTTAGTACACAGTCTTTGAAAGCAGAAACTATATTCTACAACTTTTGTGTTTCCCATGGAGCCAAACATACATCTATGGAGAGAATAAACAGTCAATAATAAATGCTTGCTTTATGAATGAAGAGAAAGAGAGAGGAGAATAAATATATTTAAGTAAGGGCAACTTAATAATTGGGTGATCACTGGAGGACGTAAGCTCTAATATACACTAGTGATCATTACGTCCATGTGTTTGAATGACAAAAATGTGCTAGCCTTCCAGACTGTGCTGAGGGCAAATGTTGGTTAATGTAACATAGAAGTTAAAAGCATGGATACTGAGTTCAGATTTGCTCTCCCATTTACTAGCTGATTATCTTGAAAAAAATACCTAAACTTCGGGGTTTGAGTTTCTTCATCCACCTGTTGCATCTGGGGATGGCAATCATAGTGTAACTGTTGTATAGGGTTGTTTTGTGGGTTCATGATCTCACACTTGTAGTGTACAGTGAAGGGTGCCTGGTACATCATACTGTGTTTGTTAGTATTGCATATAGAAATTTGGAAAGGTATTCTAGCTTTTCGTGTCTTTGGCAATGAAGCCACCTTTGATTCTGCTTCTTTTCTTCAATTCTCCTTCTTCCTACAGTGATTGTCTTTGGCTGCCATAGATTCCTTTTGCATAGAACTCATAGAAAAAGTCCTCACGTTGACAGTTTCCAGATTTCTTCTGGTTTGTGAAAATTCCTAATTTGCTCCCAGGTTGTTCTATCATCTCACACGTCATTGTTGCATTCTGACTACATTAATGTCCCAGTTAACAGTAATTGTCCCTTTTCATTCTCAACAACTTTAAAAATTAGGTTTTATTTTTCTAGTATGATTTTTAAGGACTTTATGAAAATATTTAAGAAATTTTGAGTTTTCAGCCTCAATACCCTGAGTGTTGTGCCACGAATCCTTCTTTCCGTTTGTATTTTGTTACGTGATGCCCTGCTTATCGCCTTGCTTTTTACTCTTTCTCTCAATTGTATGTTGTGACATTAAGTATCTATAACCTGTTTGCCCACTGTCACATTATTCATCACACCTTCAGTTTTTTTGTCCCCTTTAGGTAATTCTGGATGCCAATTCAGTGACTTTTAATGTCATTCGGTTTGCCTGTCCTCGTCCTTTCATTCCTCCCCCCTGCAGGAATTAGAGATAGTGGACAGGTCTACTACTCAATGTCATGACAATCTACAATTAAATGTCACTTCTCCCTTCACCCCGCCCACCCGATACAGTCACATAAAGTCCCAGATGTCAGGAGAGTGGAGGGAAACCCCTCAAGAACATGGTATGCCTCTCCGTCCTTCTTACTTTTCAAATAGTGACGGACACATACATAAGACCCTTAAGGCAAATGTTATGGCCTTCCTTTTTGATTAGGAAGGATCCTTGGTTGAATTTTGTCATTGTTTATTCCTGATTTCAAAAGAAGAAGAAAGGATAACAGCTCATGGGGAAGAAACCGACATTCAGTACCTTGTATGCAAGGTACTTGGCAGAATTACTAAGTAGACCCTTTACAAGTTATCGATGCTTTCTTAAAAATTATATATTAAATGAGCATTTGTTAAATGTATCTGGGCCTTGCAATGGCTTGGTGCTGCCTTCAAGGGCCCTAGTGTCTGTTAGTAGCTGGGGGAGTTGAGTCACAGAGAAGGGTTGGGGGTGGGTAGGGGTAAGTCTATGGGTACACAGTGGAAGACTTTTTGTGGGATGGGTGTTCATTAAGGCTACCTTAAGTGGAACAAACTAGACCCCAAACAGGAAGTCACTGTGTGGATGCCTCTGACCTCTGCAACGCTTTAACATCACTGCAGTCTGTCTTCGAATCTCTCCCTGTCGTCCCTTTGGCAACACCCTTTTGCCCTCTCTCATCATTCCCCGATGCTCCCCGGCTTCCACTGGTCAATTTCAGCATCCCCCTTGGCTGCCTGTCCTGACTGGTCCGCAAGGCTACATGCTCTAAGCCTCTCTCCCCTCACTTCCCCTCATTCCACACGTCAAGCCTTTCTTATCCTCTCAGCTTCTTACTCAATTATTAGTTCCTTGAGAAACAGAACTAGATCTATCTATAGTTTCCTCTGGGCATACAGGCCAGAGATCTCACACAGGAACGTGGCACAGTACAAGGTAAAACATATGTGTGTAGGGAGAAGCGACTTGGACTCTGTCTCTCAGGATCTTGCTGACTGATAAATTGTTCATGGGTAAAAATGCAATGATGCTTTAGCCTTCTTAGAAAATACTTAAATATTTTTATTAGGAAAGTGAACATGATCATTTTGAAAACTTTATCAAAGCAGAAGTATATGAAGCTGTGACTCTCTTTTCTTTTAACCCTCTAGCACTCTGCCCAGAGAGACCCATTATTGATATGTGTTCTTCTAAATATGTTATATGCACATACCATCACACAAACACATTTATAATATATGAGAAGCTTTATAATAAGGATTTTTATGTATGTATCCATATACCCATCTTTATTTTAACAACGGTGGAGAGGCGAATGACAGTCTTGCCCACATTTTTCAACAGTGAATACTGAACTTGATGTTTCCTTATGACTCAGGCTTATCTACATGAACACCTATCACCATTCACCATCCTGTGATGTCTTCCCAAACTGCTGAGTCGGTAAATTTCTTCTTCTGGTAGTGAGAGAGCACAATATTTTTCCTGTGCCTGGTTTTAGCATGTCTCTGACTCCTGCTTCGCTGTCAGGTATTGCTTCTCGTTGCTATTGGTCTGCTTGTTTCTTTCCTCCTAATTTGCCACCCCTGGTTTATTAACGTTTGCAAATTTGATTACCAGGCTTGCTAGCAAAGTGCATAAAGTGAGGGCAGAGAAATTCTGAAAGAGGACTTCAGAGGGTCTTCTTGAGATGTGTGTACCTTTGGTCATGAGCTCTCTGATTTTAGAGTTACCTGCAGAAGAGTCCCATGACAGGCTGCTGACAGATTAGACCAGCCAAGACAACCAAGACCATCTTAACAAGTGTTCCTAGCACAGGGCTTCGTTCTGAATTGGGGAGTGTCTCTAGCTGGCAGAGACACAAAGAATTCAACTGACCGGAAAAAAAAAAAACCCACCAACTTACAAAAACAACAACAGAAATAAATTTTCTGCCTAATAGCTACAGGGTTGCTTAAATGTGAAGTCATATGAATTGTGAGAGTAACAAAGAAACATCATCAACCTCAACATTCAGACATATTAAATGCAAAAGAAAATACAGGGGTGGGGGCAGAGGGAGAAAGCTCTGTCACTTTGAGTTGCCTCATTTTTTTAATGGAAAAATTGTTACAAATGGGTTCTTCAGCATATGTTATTAATTTCATCATCCTGGCTCCTTGCCAGCTAAGCATCAAGCCCTGGTTTCTGTGATTTCAGTTGCAACCAGTAAAACTCATGTGGGCATTAACAGAAACAGACAAGAGAACTTTTTTTTCCCAAATCAACTCCAAGTGACTATTTTAAAGGTTTTTAGTTTATAAAACTACTTGGAACATTTGTTTTTGTTGATGAGAAAATTATGCTTTCCTAAAATATGGTATTCCCAGCCTATATCAACTTTATTTGAAGAAACTTGAATGAATTATTTATACTTACAGGTAAAAAAAAAATTAAGTAATGTTTTAAAATGTATAATATTTTATAAGTGCTCATATAATTTTACTGTACTACATAGTTTTTTTTAAATGATAATGAAGAGTATGAGAACAAAACTGCTTTTCTTCTAGATGAAATTGTGGTTAAGCTTTACAAACAGAACGGCAAATTTAGTATCAAAATTTTACCATGAAGCATCTTTATATTTTGAGATAATATGAAAATTCATCATTCACACACACACACACACAAAATACACTGGGATTAGCATCTTCCCTCATCTTTAAGCTAACATTTATTGAATGTCAATTATAAGTCAGGTACTTTAATAATACCGTTTGCTGTTTATCCAGCATTCATTAGGTACCAAGCAATGTGGCAAGTGTTTATGTATAGTTCTTTTTAAGAAATCCCTACAAAACTTTGATCCAGATATTTCCACCCCCAACTGTAAATGAGAAACTAAAATCAGAGAGAGGAAGTATGTCTTGCCCAAGGTCACATTGCTAATAAATGCGAATGGGTAGTTCAAATCCATGGGGGCATCTGACTCTAAAAGCCAGAGTAGCCACCTGTCCCAGTTTGCCTGAAACTGAGGAGTTGCATTGGATGAAGGATTTGGGGTCCTATAACTGGAAAATTCCTAGGTGACCTGAGAGGAGTTGGTTATCCAACTAGAAATCGTCATTCTACCTGCCATGGTGGCCCTTATCTTGGTTGGCTCAGCCCCTCATCGTCTCTCAGTTCAAAGCCCATCCACTGCCTGAATTTTGCATTATTACTTTTTTTTTTAATCCTAAGCAGTAGTCCTCATACTACTTTACAGTTTTAATGTTTTAAATGCTCCTAAGAACACAGGACACTTGAAATTGATATATCCATTCTACACATACATTCATTCATTTATTCAATAACTATTTACTGAATGCCCTCCAGGTACCAGGCACAGGCAAACACAACAGAGTCTTATTGTTGTGGAGCATACATTGACCTGAAGGGGGAAAAGATAAGAAACCAATAAGTCTGTTTTAATCTGCTGGTGATCGAGTGTGTGAAGCAGGGTGAGGAAAATAGAATTGGTCATGATTTGTTATTTCACATGTTGTAGTCAGGGAAGGTGTGAGCAGTACTGAGGCAGGAGGGAGCTTGGCATGAAGGCCCTGGGGCTGGACCTGAGAAAGTAAAGGGGAGTGTTACATCAGATAAGGCCTCCTTAAGGCTGTGCTAAGAAAATTACTGGGAGGCCATTGGGTGGGAATGTGAAGTCCCTCTTTTTTTCTCTCTTTCCCTTTCTCCTTCCAGAAAGGATAAAAACAGACTGCACAATTTGGAAAATGCTTCCCTGAAAGCTCTTACTTTGCAATTTGGCCCTGGTGGCCAGGATCACGTTAAGTGTTAGTACTGGGCGCATATAGAGAACTGCAAGGCAATGAAAAAGTATTATGGCTAAAGTCCCATGTTCCTGAATTTTATCATGATTCACAGTGTATGGCTTGAGATTGGTGAAACTCAATCATACAGTTTGAAGATTTCTTGGGACACTAAATGAAATTAGACATCTATTGGCAGTAAGTTCTCTCAGGTTTCTTGGGTCCTATGGTCTTAGTTGTGTGAACATAGCAATAACAATGACGATAGCCACATGAATGCCTTGCATTTCAGTAGTGATTTACAGTTCTCAATGCCCTTTTCTTAGCATTATAATTTATTCCTTTCAAAACCCAGTGGGGTGGGCAGGGAGCATATCAACAATACCATCTTATACATGATGAGATTGAGGTCCACAAATTTAAAGTTAGATGACTTGTTGGAAGTCGTATTTGTAGAAGGTAGTGGAGCCGGAATTAAAGCACAGACCTTATTCTTAGTTCAATGGTTCCATGTATGGCCTGCGTGTCATTTTGAAGTGATGACACTATTGGAAAGTGTACACTCAGGGAAAAGTGTCACGTCGATAAGCACCTGTCTCCGTTGGCGATATCAATCACCATTTCACTGTAAAGCCAAAGTACCTCAATCCATCCTTCCGCATGGGGTTGGTTTCCACTCTTATCTTGGAAATTCTTTTCATGGTCTGAAAGGTGAGAGGGCAAGTCAGGGTTCTTAATCTCATCGTGTCACTCACCTTCCTTCGGATCATCTTCAGATTCCCATTACCCTTCCTTCCAGAGCATCTACTTAAGTTCCCTGAAAGTGGACCTAACAGCCCTTTTTTCTCCTATTCCCACACAGGAAAAAGGAAAACATTAGATATTTCAAACACGTTGGTCTCTATGGAGAAAAGCGTATTATTCTCATTTTTCCCCCCCAGGATCTCCCCCTTTATCTACATGCTCAAATCTCACTTATCCTTAAAAAAAAATCTATTTGATTCTCACCCTTCTTCAAATTACTTCCCAATCTCTCTGATTTTCACACCCCTCTTTCTTTCAAAAATGGTATTCTCTGATTTCTTTCTTCCTCACCCTGTGCTCCCTTTAATCAATCATTAAATATTGTAATTTTCGCTGTTCAAATTGCTTTACTCCTCTCCATCTTTGAGGCTATCCAAGTTTCAGCCTTTTTATCTTTTTCGTTGAACTCAGCTTCTCACTGGTACTCCTGTCACCAGTTTCTTCCTCATTTCATCTGTCCTCACATTGCTGCACAATGATCTCCCCAGTCCAAACAGATCGTGACCATCTCCATTGCAAAGAAACCTCTTTAACTCTCCATGACCTGCAATATGTAATCTGAATTCCTTAGCTTGGCACACAAGACTCCTCACAAGCTGATCCAAACCTCCTTTTCAAGCTTTATTTCCTGCCTCAATCATTCTTCCTCCTTTCATGGCTCCATGCAGGTGCAAATGCTCTTCCCTCTGCCTGGTAAATGCTCATTCATCCTCCAACACCCAGCTCAAGGGTCACCATCTCCCATCCCCCTGTGGGATTCCAAAGTATTTTGATTATACCCCCTTTCAGCAGTTCTTGCCATATGGCATGACCATTTTTCCTTTTATGTATTCCTTTCCCTGACTATGCTGTGTTGGACTCATTTCCTGGCACACAGTAGGTTCTTCATAAACTTTTCAGTCAATATTGATATGAATAAAGAAATGCATGAATGGAGTGAGTGAACTAGGGAAACATATTGCATAAATATCAGCATATATGCCCTTTGTTCAACACAAGGGAAAAAAAAGTTCAACTTTACAATCAATAACTTACATGAAAGTGTGTGCTGTGCGTGTGTGTGTACACACATTTGTCCTAGAAACTATTTCCTAAGAGTATTTCAACTACTGTCACTTTAACAGCTGTCATATATGTAAATATTGCAATAAATTTAAGCTTGCAGTTTTATGGCATGAAAGTGAAAATGAAAAATTCCAGTGAAACCCTAGACTGCAGCAGTATCAGAGGCTAAACGTTAAAGATCATATCGCAAGATGTAAAGCCATATAAAGTAGTGAACCTTTTTTGACCTCTGACAAAAATGCACCATTAAGGGACTAGTAACTCATAGTTTTTATAATTAAAAGATAGAAGTATATCATGAACTGTGAATTTCAGTTAATTCTCTATTAAAATAAGAGCAGTAAAATAAAATATCCAATAATATGTGAATTGTTATTTCGCTCTATTCTTTTGTATTTTCTAATTTGTCTGTAACAGGCACACATTATTTTAATAATGGGACAACAAAATAAAAAATAGCGTACTTACATATCTGTGGGCCAAAGAAAAGTTAAATTAATCAATGGCTAGATGTAATTTTTAGCTGCTTATATTAGATATTTCTTTGGATTTATTATATTGAAAAATTTAACTTTTGTTAAAAGACAATTTGGTTTGCTGTACTTTTGTTTATTTTAAAATTATTTTTATTTGTGATGGTAACTTTACCACATAGAAAACACAATTATTAAGATTTGTTTCTAGATCCCTTTTCTAGATTTCTTTGATCTGCCTTTGGTCTTTAACCTAGGCCACTCTGCCTTGTTATTACAGTTCTGTATTATGTTTTTAATAACCAGAAGAGCTGGTGCCCCAGAATTCTTCTTTTTCAAAAATTTCTTTGACTTCTTATCTTTTTATTCTTCTGGATACTTATAAATTTGAGAAATTCTCACTAGGATTTCCACTATGATGATACTACATTTATAACCTAATTTGAGAAAAACTGCCATCCTCACAACATTAAGGATCTTATCTATCAACATAGAAAGATTACTATTCTTTTTTTTTTTTTTTTTTGCGGTACGCGGGCCTCTCACCGCTGTGGCCTCTCCCGTCGCGGAGCACAGGCTCCGGACGCGCAGGCCCAGCAGCCATGGCTCACAGGCCCAGCCGCTCCACGGCACGTGGGATCCTCCCAGACCGGGGCACGAACCCATGTCCCCTGCATCGGCAGGCGGACTCTCAACCACTGCGCCACAGGGAAGCCCCTATTCTTTATTAAAATTAAAGAGTACGGTAAAGAGGGTAAAAGACAAGGTTGGTTAGGTCAAGACTACAGAGGAAATTTTAGACAAATGCCTGATTTCTGGATCCAAGGCCCGAATGCCAATCTCTCCATTACCCGCTCCTATACAATTGAACATTCTCTTTCTTACTACACACATATTCTTCTTGATAAAAAAGATTTTGTCTTCTTTCAACTCGTAATTGTGCGTGTAGATTTAGATCACTTGCATAAATTTTTGACTTTGCCTCTATAACATAGTGTGCCTGGAAAATTCATTTTAGCTTTCATTTAAAAGGTAAAGGAAGCATCATATATCTTATAATACAGGAGGGAGATTACCAAAGGGAAAAGGAAAATGATCAAATTAAGGTAATCTCATAACTCTCTTCTTTAAACCGAGGGCTAAACTAAAGTTAAAAGCGTTCAGATTCGCAAGTCAACTCTCCTCCTATCCTGGATAGTTAAAGGTTGCATGTTCCTCATATAAGGCTGGCTTCTCGAAGGAAACCACAGTGAATCTATTATGTGAGAGCTCTTATTTCAGGATGTTGCTGCTAGAATCCCTTAGAGTTTTTCCTGTAACCTTGAGCTGTCCCTCTAGACGTCATTCACCAGTCACACACAACTATATATAATCATACATTACAAAGTGAAACATTTTAAAATTTTCAATTAGATTATTAAATAGTATTTTGTCAAAAATATTTTTAGGAATTCTCCCCTCTAAACTTTATAGTTATTGGTTTCATTTATGATTGTATGGAACAGCTACAATTCTTAAGAGGATTTTCAATGAACCTCAGCTTTGGCCACTCTGTCACAGGGCTAACACAACTATTTGACTGTTGTTTGATTATTTATAAAGGGCTGGACTGCAGTCTGTGAGTTTGTCACTGCATTTTTTTCTTTTTTATTGAACGCTTTGGAAATATAAGAACAAAAATAGAGCATGGAAACAGGGAAAATGTAGTATCTGAGGAAAATATGGGAGTTTTAAATCTTACTAGTCCCCAAACGTGAATTTACTTATAACCAATTTCCTTCTCATTTGTGCAAAATTACTTCCTGGCCCTTAACTAAAGATTCAACTTTAGGATATGCTTCACAGGGACATAAATACTGGGATTCTTCAGGAAAACAAAATTCGTTCTCAAGTGGGATTAAAATTATATTAATTCATTGGGCAATGACAATCCTCTTTTTCCCCCTACTCTTACAGTAGTGTAATTAATTGCTATTCTTTTAATCTGAGAAATGTTGCCTCCGCTTGTTTGATCATATTTTGTGATCACATAGTATAATCTTTGTGCCTGCCTGTCAAATGCAGATTATTTAGGGTGTTGTCAGTCCATGTTGAGATATTGAACTTTAAGAACAACGGTGAGCCAAAGAACGGTTTTAATATACGCAGTTTAAAAATATCATGTTTGTGGGGGCAAAATGGATTGAGGGAGACAAATTGGAGACAGGAAGGTTATTGCAATAATCTATATTTTTTGTTTGTTTTTTATAAATTTATTTACTTATTTATATTTGGCTGTGTTGGGTCTTCGCTGCTGCGCGTGGGCTTTCTCTAGTTGTGGCGAGAGGGGGTTACTCTTGGTTGTGGTGCGCGGGCTTCTCATTGCAGTGGCTTCTCTTGTTGTGGAGCACAGGCTCCAGGAGCATAGGCTTCAGTAGTTGTGGCACACGGGCGTAGCTGCTCTGCGGCATGTGGGATCTTCCCGGACCAGGGCTCAAACCTGTGTTCCCTGCATTGGCAGGCAGATTCTTAAACACTGTGCCACCAAGGAAGTCCCACTGCAATAATCTAGATGGGGGATTACTGTGGTTTGAGCTGGGGCAGTGTCGCTGTCCAGCACACAGTGGGACATACAGGATTGCTCCTGTAGGAAACTCTGCAGAAAGTGGAAATATTCAGAGTCATCTGCATAGAGGTGGTGACTGAAGTCGAAGTTGTGGAAGTAGAAGAGTTTTCCAAGGAAAAAAAGAAGAGGGCTAAGAACAGAATCATAGGGAACGCTGACTTTGAAGGGAAGGGTCAGGAAGAGGCCTGAGATCAAGAGCAGGCAAAGTACTGAAAGGAATCAAGTACTGACTAAGGGACCAAGCACTGACGTATTGGCCAAGACGAACTCTCTAGAATTTTCTTTGACAAACTTGCCTGCTGGTAGCATAGGCATCTTTTCTTGCGTCATATTACATACCTGTGAATTCTTCATGAAACGAGTACAGATTAATTTGATTTTGCGTATCTCATCTTAAACTGGCAGAAGTTGATTCAGTATAATTGTACTATACAGTATAAGTAGAAAAAAAAGAGACTAAAGACTGGAAATTTAAAAAGTAATCATTAAGATGACGGGATACAGGAGGAGATAGTGGCAGAAAAAAAAGTATAGTCTTAACGATCGAGATGAGGGATACTAAACATACTCTCTGGAGTTTTTTTCAAGATGGCAGCTGTAAAGAATGAGCTTTCCCTGACCTCCCAGCTGAGACAGATTACATGCTCTCAGATACTGCATGATTTCCCTTTGTAGCACTCCTCAAAATTGGAATAAAATGTAATTATATAATTCGTTAATTAAAGTCTGCCCTCTTTCCAGGCTGGAATATAAGCATTCGGAAGTCAAGGACTGAATCTGTATCTGATAGGTGAAGCAAGATCATTAAATAGTTCTTGACTAATGAGGCGGGGAACAAAGATCCATATGAAAAGTGCTGAAAGAGAACATCTGAGATGAGGGGAGATGGGATTCAGAGAGATGCAGGAGTCAACAACTGTCAAAACTCAAAAAAGTTTTGACACTAATCAGAGGGTGGCCATATGTCGAGGTTTGCCTACCGCATTCCTAGTTGACACCTGTTATCCTAGTGTAATTGTTAAAATCCCCATTTCATTTTCAAAAGTGTTCCAGTTTTTGTGATAAATAATATCATCACCTTGACTAGATATTTGACTGAAGCATCACACAAAGAAAAGATTATGTACATATATATATAAAATAATATGACTTTATATGCATTTCATTCAAGGTGAAAGTTTATGGTAAGTAAAATATGATAAATAGAAACTACATAACAAACCAACCATTTATAAAATTTAAGATGGCCTGGATTTCATCGATCATTTCTTTATTTGGCTCACTGTCACCATTATTTTATTTCAAGAATATAAAATTGCTCAGAAAGTCCTGATTTCATTTTCCAAAATCCTATTTTCCCCATGACACAATGGAATTGTTAGGAGCCTAACTCTGTTTTTAATGGAAGTCACCACCACACTCTTCTGCTCCTTCAAACAGCTGTGTGTAAACTCCAGTCTTGAACACCAGCCCCCTAAATTTGCAAAGCCTTTGGAATCCTTTGGATCAAAACATCTTTTAACTGTGCATTTCTATTCTTGATTTGGATGTGAATTTGAAAGTTTCCCTGGTGGGTGGAATTGAATTGCACTGCTGATTTTATTAAGCTGATCAAACTTTGGTATCCTGTAGTAATTCTTTTCTATCTACTGTTCAGGATAAACAGATGCTCAAACTAATCCCAGAAAATACCAAGTAATAACTTTTCATTTCAGTGCAGGCCATGACAGGCACAGGTGAGGAGAGCTAACCATTCACAGTCTGTCCTGCTGCTCAAACAGCCAGCGATCTCTCTAGAATCTCGTGATTATTACTGCAACAGATGCCGCAGTTTGGGAAATAGTTGAAATTTTTCCTTGTCTGGAGAAGCTATAAACTTATCTTATTCATTTTGTATCCGGTACATAGTAGTTGCTCATTATAAAATATTGAATAATGATCAATGAACATATTCCTTGGCATTGTTTTCAGTTTTGTTTAGCAAGTTTTTTACACAATTTAACTAAATTTATATAGCGTGGCACACAGAGAGCCTTTAAAATATTTATTGAAAACAATTTTTTTAGAATAAAATATTTATTGAACTGATAAGATATTATTCACCTATTCCCCCTTAAAAGGATTTGAGAGGCCTTATAATGAAAGTCATTTATCGACTGTTTTAAGAATTAAGTGAGGTTATATTTTTGAAAATTGTTCTTGGCGTGACAGGTTTTCATAATTATCATATAATAATAGTAATAATAATTATTATTACCATGGTCATCATTCCAACACTTAAAGATGAAAAATCACATAGTAAAAGAGTTGGGCAGAGGTCATCATACCAGCATAATAAAGAAATAACTCAGAGCCATCCTCAAAATACTTGAGCAGATTTCAGTCCTAGTATTTCTGGGATCCTTGTTTGCTGAGTATGAAGCCTTAAACTACTGTGGATCAGGGTTCTCTCATTTCTATTCCTGGTCCTATTAACTCACTAATTGTGTGAATACAGAGAAGCCACTTAACTTGCTCAGTCTCATTTTTTTATTTATAAAATGCTACCATTATCTGCTCCTCTTTGATCCCATAAGGCCTTATAGTTACCTCTGTTATCAGAGCTGAGATATAGCAGGTGCTGGTCTGAACTTCTGACATGTATTAACTCATTTAATCTTCACAAATGCTATGTAAGTTTTCCCCATTTCCTCCTGTTCTCCCTTCCTTTTTTCCTTCTTCCTTTCCTCCCCTTCTTCTTTCTGTATCAAATTTATGCCCTTTCCAAAACCATACATTTATTAAGAAACAGAGCCGGGATTTGAACTCAAGCAACTTGGTCCCCAAATCCAAACTCTAACCACTATTTTCCATCTTATTTTATTTTATTTCATTTTAATTAATTGGCTACATATGTCTCTTCACCACTAGAATTTGATCTCCTTAGGGCCAAGCACCATATTTTATTAATCTTTTATCTTCCTCATCCTCAAGTATTTTGTTGGTACCTGGCACATTGCACATATGCCATCAGTATTTGTCAAATGTGTACATGAATACTTGCCTGCTATCTCAAAGCAATATAACTCCTGTGATTAGATTATGTTATGTTGCAATGATGAGGGAATTTTGCAGTTGAATTAAGGCCTTAAATCAGTTGACTTTGAGCTAATCAAAAGAGATATTGACTTAGGTAGCCCTGACTTAATCAGGTAAGCTTTTTAAGAGACTCAAAGCAGCAACAAAGTTCCTATTGGCCTTAAGGAGTAAACTACCAGGATATGCAGAAGAATTATATGACAGGAAATGGTAGATGGTCTCTAGGAGCTGAGGGCTTCTGTTCTATGTCACAGGTACTGAATTCTGCCACAACTAGTGAGCTTGGAAGACAACCTTGAGCCTTAGACAAAATCATAGCCATGTCTGACACCTTGATTTTAGCCTGGTGAGACCCTGGCTAGAGGATTTAGCTAAATCCCATGGCCAGACTCCTGACCCATGGAAACTGTGCCATAATAAATGTGTATATTGCTTTTAGCTGCTGGGTTTGTCATAATTTGTTGTGAACAAAAATAAACACATCCAGGGCACTCTAGTTTAACTAGAGTTAGAGTTTCAGTTTTGTTGAATTCCTAGAGTTTGCATGCTACAGTGATGGAAAACATGAAGACAGAAAGGAAAGGGCTACAAGCGATGCAACTGAAGTAAAACCTTGTGTTGAAAATCTGTTCATATTTCTTCTACACATAACTTTGCTTTGGATGTCAAGTGCTGGGAATTCAGTTGTTCCTCCTCCCCGGTACATGACACCCATCATCACTGGTCTGTACAAGTTTCGCTCTTGTTTTATTTTTTCCCTCTTTATTCCCCCCTTTCCCCTCTTTCCACTGGCACCCTCTTTAATGTTTTGATGTGCCTTTGGCTATGTAATGACCTTCCTAAAATACAGTGTTACTGAGCTCCTCTATGTGTGTGACCTTACTTTATATGAATGGTACTGTGTCATAGCTCTCATTCTAGTTCTAATTTTATTCTCTTAAGTTTGTGAATTTAAGGTCTAGCCACCTGGATCCTATTCATATTTTGTTTCTTACTGCTGAAAACACAACTACCACTGATCTATTTCCCTAGTCTGGAGGCCTCCTGGTAGCTTCCAACTCATCTCCCACCCACAATATTATGACAAACCTCTTCAAATGTGCCTGCATATCGATGTGTGCTAGAGAAAGACTTCAGTGTTATTGATGGATCACAGGGAATGTACTTGGTTTTTACAGAGTGCTGTCAGTTTGCTCTCCAGAATGGCTAGTTTACATCCCAGTGGTGCATGAGAGTCCTACTTCCCCATAATCTTACCAAAACTTAGTATCGTATGATTTCCTACCTTATTTAATATGACGGGTGTAAAATCTTATCTCATTAGTCTTTTGAGTTTCCCCTTCTGTGCTGTGCCAGTTAATTTACTTTGCCTTTCTCTTTCTCTTTCTCCTTCTCTCTTCTTTCCTTCCTTCCTTCCTCTTTTTCTCCTTCTCTCTCCCTTTCCTTCCCTCCCTCCTTTCTTCTCTCCTTCCCTCCCTCTCTCCCTTCATTTCTTGTTCTTCTTTCTCTTTTCTTACTGATTTGCAGAAGTTTCCTATGCATCCAAATATTAATCTATTCTTCTAGGTATTATAATTATCTTTCCTAAACCTATCACCTGTTTCATCCTTAATTTTGATGTGCTGATTTTTTCCCTATGATTTGAGACTTTGAGGTCTTTTGTAAAGTGTTCCCCACCCCAGTATTATGACAATTTTGTCCTTTCACATTTAGTTACTTATTCAATTTGGAATTTATTTTTATATATGATGTAAGACACCAACTTTTGTTTTTCTCTCTGTAATGAACTAATTACTCCTAACCCATTCCATTAGCAAACTATTCTATCCCCACACCTTTTTGGCACCAGTTTTTAATCTTATATCCACTACAGTTAAGCACAGATTAACTTCTGTTATTATTGTTCTGTTTGTTTCTGTGCTAGTGCCACACTAAGTTTTCAAAAAATTAATAACCATGTAACAAGTGTTAAGTCTGGGTCCCTAAGAGGCAGATGCCAAAATGGGGGAGGGGCTGGAAGCTGGGAGAGCCATCAGACCATAATGCCAGTTTGACCTCAAGTGTAGAAGAGAGGGAAGGAAAGGAGAGAGGTTGGGAGAAAAGTTCTTAAGCTGTCTTGCAGTTCTAAGGAGGGTTCAGCAAGGCTATTAGAGAGTCCTAGAGCCAACATTGGCCATCAGAAGCATTCCATGTCTCTCTGTAATGGGCTTGTCCTAGTATCCCTACTTTCTTAGTCAATTCAGGCTGTTATACCAAATATAGAATAGACCGGGTAGATTAAACAACAAACATTTTTTTTCTCACAGTACTGGAGTCTGGGATGCTAGCAGATCTGGTGTCTGCTAAGGAAGCAAGCTTTCTTTTGTCTCTTCTTATAAGAACACTAATCCCATTCATGAGGGCTCCGCCTTCATGATGTAATTACCACCCAAAAGTCTCACATCCATATACCATCACGTTGCGGATTAAGCTCATCTTGTGAATTTTGGGGTACACAAACGTTCAGTCCATTGCACCTGTCATGCTTAATACTTGACTGGAAGCAGGAGAGCTCTTGGACACAAGCACGATCACGGTAGTGGATTTCAGAGTGCAGCAGTCGGGAGCTGGGTCAGTCACATTCACTGATCCTCTCGTTACCAACCACAGACCTCATGTGGATTCAAAAGTGAATCTTCAAGACTGACTTAGCAATTCTCAGATAGCTGTTTTTTCAAATAAATTTTAATGAGTTTGTAAAGTTCTTCAAAATAACCTAGTGGAATTTATATTGGAATTGTATTGAACTTTTAGATTAATCTGGGGAGAATTTATATCTTTAAAATGTTAAAATTTCCCATTCACAAACATATCATACCACTTTATTTATTTGGGTGTTCTTTTAGGTAGTTTAGTAGATTTTAAAATTTTCTCTATACAAGCCTTGTGGTTAAATTTTAGAAAATTTAGAAGACTGATTTCTGTTGCCAAGACTATTCATCATTTATTTATATGGTTTATTACTCAACATATAACTGTTACTTTTTTTGTGTATTACACATAAGAAACAATTTTTTGGTTCAAACTCTGTCCTTATGATTTTCATCCCCACCATTTAAGTGGAAAAGCTTCTTTTAAAAAAATGATTTTGTTAGCATACTTCCTCTACCACCTTCAAGTGTTTATGAATGTGTGGAATGAGCTGAAGCATCTTGTAAATGGAAATGTGTTAAATAGACTAGAGTTTTCACGGAGTCCAGAAGACCCTGGGTACTCAAGAAATGCTTGTGGGCTGTAGGTGGAAGAGAATATTAGTATATTACTGTAGTATATTTGCACTTTCTGACCCCCAAACTCTCTAGTCCTTCTTCAACTACATTTTGGACATATCCACTTGAATTCCTCAGATTCAATATCTAGCATTATATTCCTGTAAGTGAGTAGTGCCCTATTCTAACTAATTTGCCACAGTAATTTACATTTAATAGGAGCTTCTACATACATGAATGTTATCTGTCTCCTAAGATATATCTCACCTTTACAAATGAAGCATAAGAATATCTCTTCTGTGTAGGTTCAAATAAATATCTCTGATAGTGCCTTCAAATATAACTCCAAATCTAATGAAGTATACCATCATGTACCTGCTGCAGACTCAGTGACAATAAAGCTGAAAGTGAAGAAGGAAGCCAGGTAGATCTCTGATCAGGGCAAATCATAACTTTGAGGTACTAAAAATATGCCTTTTAAGTGTAACACAGGACATATGTTTCTTTAAAATTCATAGAGCTTCTCCATTTCTTTTAATTTTATTAATTTATTAACGTGTTTTCCAAACTAATTTATGCATATCAATAAAATTATTTTGAAATATGTATAATCACTAAGTAACAACAGCCTCTCATCTAAGTCTTAATGCAAAAATTGATGTTTTCTGGTTCCCTCTACTGTTAATTTGACATAATACGTCTATCTGTTTTGTTTTTTTTTAAACATATTTATTGGGGTATAATTGCTTTACAATGGTGTGTTAGTTTCTGCTTTATAACAAAGTGAATCAGTTATACATACACATATGTTCCCATATCTCTTCCCTCTTGCGTCTCCCTCCCTCCCACCCTCCCTATCCCACCCCTCCAGGTGGTCACAAAGCACCGAGCCGATATCCCTGTGCCATGCGGCTGCTTCCCACTAGCTGTCTACCTTACGTTTGTTAGTGTATATACGTCCACGCCTCTCTCTTGCCCTGTCACAGCTCGTCTATCTGTTTTTATCACTGACTTTAGTTGTTTTTCTAGGTTCTGGAGATATTCAATTTTCATTCCACACCCCCCTAAACTATTTCCCCATGAGTTTTAGGCCATCTATTGGCCACTTTCCCTCAGCTCAGTAGACTCAGGAAGAGTGTCTGCCTAATCCCCTATCACCATATAAATAGGCAATAAAGAATTTACAGCAAGGGCAAACTGTATGAGGAAAATATTTAAAAGATCGTTAAAGTAATTATTCCCTGGAAGCCAACGTAATTGTTTTAAAATCAGATTTCTAGATCAGATGGCTATCGAATGAGTGTAAAGTTGAGAGAGTTAAGCTCAAAGTATGTCTTTGACACGGCATTTAGCAGTCTTTCAAAAAGGTTGTTTAGATTTCATTGTGAAATCATACAGATGAAACAACATACATCGTATTATTGGGTTTACCACTGGGCTGAAGGTAGAGGTATACATTTCACCCCTGGTTTGCTTGACTTTCTCTGAGTCACTGGTCAAGTCAACTTTCTTGATAGCTAGGTTTTTAGGTTTCCTGGTTTATATTGTACTTGTCACCCACTCGGGGAATCTCTAGCTAGGGAAGAGGAAGCCCAACTTGGTTCACCGAGGCTCCTCAGTAACTGTATACTTTCCCACCCCAGCTTAATGTATGCAGACATTTCAGACAAGCTCATTTGGGTCCTGTTGACCAGGAATTTGTGACACCGTGGATGGACCCACAGTAGCTCTCACCACTGTAAATAAACCTTCTGTGCTACAAATGGGAGGAGCCTGGGACAGAAAGGAACACCAAGCAGCCACATCTTCCTCACTGGTGTAAAGACTTAATGAGGAAAGAATGTTCGGGCTTCCCTGGTGGCGCAGCGGTTGAGAGTCCGCCTGCCGATGCAGGGGATGCGGGTTCGTGCCCCGGTCCGGGGAAAATCCCACATGCCGCGGAGCGGCTGGGCCCGTGAGCCATGGCCGCTGAGCCTGCGCGTCTGCAGCCTGTGCTCCGCAACGGGAGAGGCCACAATGGTGAGAGGCCCGAGTAACGGAAAAAA